>NC_067132.1:22300118-22602075 GCF_021347895.1 Acanthochromis polyacanthus | reverse complement strand
ACAATAACTGAGCAGCTTTTTCTCATTATTTTTACTTATTTTTTTGCTGATCAGCTATGAAAGTAAATTGGAAAAGTGCCAGAATGCAAAAAAGGTGAAAGAAATCTAGTCAAACCAGCTATAATAAGGTAGGATTTATATTGATAAAATGTCAGTAAAAATACCCTTCTCAAATGAGTCAAGCATAGTTAATATATCCCACAAGAGCAGAGCACAAAAAAGCAAATTAGAAATCATATTAGATTTGATATTAATTAAACTGAATCCTCCTAGACTACATCCATGTTGTAAGAGAATAATATAAAAGAGGAGAAACGCAACAGAAAAACAACAAAGTCCAAAAGAAGATGAAGTCAAAGTTGTAAATAAACATGATGTTGTTGAGCTGGTTCCAGGTTGAATTTAATTGAAGTTTTTAGAGAACTGTTGCGTGTAAAATGTGATTATGATTTTGTAATGTTAAACTGACACATTTCTGTCGTTAAATCTGTGGACAGGTGTTGGTTTAATGGGGAAGATATATGTTTAGTGAGTAATGATCCCTGTTTACTGAGTGCAGCAGTAATTGGCCAATCTTTGAACAGAATGAATCAATTGAAAACTGTTTCAGTGATGTACTGTTGTTTGTTTTGAGAATTTGGATTAATTTGACTACAAACAATACTGTCTTGCTTAAAGTTGTAAATGTCACAAAATACTGAAAAAATACAAAAAGTCTGTGAACTCTTTAGTACTGAGTTGTAGAGTTACATAGTGAAACAGTGTTTCTAGGGGTTTTTGAGGGAAGCCAGAAATCAAGAGTCAATCGTGCATTGGAGCCGTAGTTTACATGACCTTTTATGTCCTTTACTATTAAATGAAACACTTAATGCACATTAGTATCAGTAGTTCTCCTGTTTGATTGTGAGTTTCTACACCTGCAAAGCCAATAGTTTGCTTGTTAGATATGTCTTCTTCTCTGGATGCCAGAATTTGCAGAACAGCTCAATCTCCTTATATGAACTTTATAGGAAAGATGAGATGAAGACAACCTGGGTTGATTTTGTGAAAACTCACATTGATGGACAGCTGAAGATCACCACCAACGGCTTCCTCTACTGGGACCATTTCATACAGGTAGTTTTACAGACCTTCGTTAGAGACAGCTGAGATTTATGCATAATTTACTGCCTGTGGATGGAGTCACTTGTTTGTTTAGCTTGTTGTAGCAGGCAACTTAGTCAACAGCTGCAAAGAAACAAACCCATATTTATTACTGCTCTACATATGCTTTACCTTCCTCTTTTTGTCTGTTATAAAAGGGCAGAAAAATATCTCCAGTGACTGTCTAATCTGAACCTTTGATATCTTAAACCTGTAATCGGGGCGTTTTTGATCTTCTGTCTTCGCGGTGCCGAGTCCTTTCTGTCCGGTGGATCTGTCCGATGAGCTCTGCTTTGATGATCTACATCAGGCCTCTCTGGTGACTGATGGATTGAGGTTTGTTTCAAACTAGCAACTCAAGGCGATGAGTCACATGAAAATGATCGACCTCTTCCTTCAGACTACCTGTATGCATTTGTTTGTCATTTAAATCACTGCCTTGTCTTTCAATCAAGGCGAGCGATCAGACTGACCTGCTTGTGACGATTTACATCAAAGCAGGAAAATAACAGCTGCTGCGTCAGGATTACATCGTAGAAAGTAATAGAGGAGAAGATGGAAATTTCCGGACATGTCTCAGTACAAAGAACACATCAGCTTTGTTGTACGACAACCTCGTTATAGGAAAAGGTGAAGTAATACGTCTTCATCGCTGTCTTACTTGTAATTGAATTTTACACCGCCTTGGATGTTAAATCAGTTGAAGCAAAACATGCAGTTTCAATCTAATGGGCATGATGTGGTGTAAGCAAACATGTGGAGCTCATTTGAATCTTATTTTGAAGTTTTATCACAGCTCATAAATGTGGGAAAATAGGCTGAGGTTAAAAAAAAAGAGCTGAAGAAGTGTTTTTAGAGTTTAAGAAGCTTCTAAACTAATTACCAAGAGTCACCCAATCGACTGATTTCTAATTTAAAATGTAATCAGTGAGGCCTGCTTAGACTTTGGGACTAGAAATCTGCGATGCTGCAGTCTGGGCTCTGCTAACTCACTCTCGCCCGGTGTGCCTTTGTGAGCTCATTCTGTGGATTTGCTGAACACTGAGTGAAAAACTTGGTGGATCATTAATTCCAATGACAGCTTCTCACCCAGAAACATTTTGACACGTTCTGCTTGCTCCCAGATGACTTTCTGGTTTTTGGGACTGCATAATGTGGACATTTGGAGGCTTCTCTGCTGCTGAAACGCATAAAAAAATAATCCAGCTGTACTCTAACAGTACAAATCATTGAACATTACTAGAAAGTGATTTTATTTGTATGCTAATAAATGAACCGTAGTTTCAATGACTGCTTAAAGTCTCATTGCTCTCAGTGTTGTTTTCAGCTGCAGCAGGCAAACCTGATCAACAGTAGAAAGCAATTTAATGTGCTTTATTGGCATAAATGTCAGGTTC
This sequence comes from Acanthochromis polyacanthus, assembly GCF_021347895.1. Classification (NCBI taxonomy): domain Eukaryota; kingdom Metazoa; phylum Chordata; class Actinopteri; family Pomacentridae; genus Acanthochromis; species Acanthochromis polyacanthus. The sequence continues at coordinate 22,599,535 of NC_067132.1, read as the reverse complement.
ACAATTCTACCGAAGCACAGAGGATGGTGGATTTCAAGAAAAACAAATGAAAAGAGGCAGATAAATTTAGAAACAATAAAACTGAAATGTATTAAATGGACTAAAGAAAATGAGAAAGGCACTGACAAAAGAAGAAAACAAAAACAAGTGGTGGGATGCAATTTAAAAAAGTAATCTAAGTAGAGGCTTTGTAATTAAACACAACAAGCAAAGTTTTTCAATTCAAATACATTTTGGTTGACGACTGAATCGCTGAATAGACATACATGTGAACTTAAACAACAAAAATGTTTAATTTGTATTTATCTCAATTTTTCATCCGTCTACTACATTCAGTTTACTGCAAACCCAAAGAGCAATTATAGCGACTATATTCAACATTTTGAGACTGGTTGTAAACTAAAGCACTTTGAATGTTATGAAAAGTGTCTATTATGGGATGGCTGCTGTTTGCCTGTGCCAGGACTGTCATAGTGAACATACGGTGCGTCGCCCCGGAGCTCATTTACATAAAGTAGTTTAATTCATGCAGAAGCAGAGGTCCGACACATCGCAACATTTTTATTAAACGTCTAAACTAGCTGTCGTTAAACTAAAACGAGGACAGATTCAGCAGCTTGTTTCTTGCTGAACAGTTTTCTTAATAAAAGAGAAAAAGTTTGCGACCCAGCCGACATGTGGGTCCGACATTTCTGCGCTGATCGCGTCCTGTGCATCTTCTTTGCAGCTGGCAAACAGACTTTAGGCGCATTACTGCCACCTACTGGGCTGGAGTGTCCATCAGTGTTACCGGTGTGCAAGAAATTAGGGAACTGAGAAGGGTGTGATCAAATGCGTTATTTTTTTCTGTAAGTAATTAATTGTAATTAATGTTTTAATATCCCATCCCTAATTTAAATATATAAAAATATATTTATGTGTGTATGTACAGTATATGTAAAACAGACAGGATCAAGCTAATTGTCACATTCAGTGATGTTTTAATTCCTTTAATATACCTCAGTTGTGACATTCAGACAGATATTGTGCAGCTTCGTGTTGCTCTTCAAACAGAATCTGTTATTTTGTGTTCTCTAGTCACTAAACTAAGGCTTAGAAATCTTTTTGGACCATTTAAGAGCCATGGGTTGAGCAGGGAGACCAACCTTTGAAACCTGATCGGAACACAAATCTAGCACATGCAGATTAATCAGTATGTTAGATGCATTGCACACGTTCTTCTTTAAGCTAAAATTATCATTTAAAGTGCATTTAAAATTCCCATTAACTGCATAAAAAGCTCCATAGAATCCCTTGAGAGTCTATTGGCTCAATTAACAAACCAGTATTAATTGCAGTGAACTGAAAATTGACTAAAACAAGCCAACAACTGCAAAAATGTGTTGCCTTCTCAACCAACGAACGATGACAAAATGAGTCATTAAATTAAAAAAAATTACAGCTGCACACTGATCAGAGGAAGGAGATTTGGTCGATGAATCGTCATGACGTGAAGGAGAAAATTATTTAGTTTGTATTTCATGAGAAGTCGATGCTTTTTGGATGGGAGTCTGTGGGATCTTTGGGAATCAGTGGAGCCTTTTGAGCCTAATGATGCTGAGTTGTATTTACAGTTAAACGTGACTTCTTTATTGGCTTCTATTTCAAGCTGTAGTAGTTGAAGTTAGCAGCCATAGCTGGTAAACATTGTGGAGCATTAGGCATCTAAAGAGCCACAGTATTTCCCTCAGGAATCATTGGAGTCGAGTAGAGATTGGACTTCATCAAGAAGCGAGCGCAATTTTTTTTGGTCAAAGTGTAAATTTTTGATCGTATCAGCTGAATGAGATCAGAAATCAGTCAATGCAGGTTGACATTTTATACATTTCTTTCCTTTTTGTCTGTATTTTTTTTAATACTTTTTAAAATGGGAGATTACAAGACTTGCAGAACATTTAAATAAACTCCTTAAAGTGTAAACATAGAGATATTTTACCATCGTCTTAGGCTGTGATCTTCAGCATTACAAAGAAATGAGCCTGCAGCCAAAATGAATTTAAGCTGCACACTGGCAGCCAAACTTTTCTTGGAATATCTCCTAGAAGTTTGTGCTTTTTAATCTCTTTCCCTTTAAAGAACTCCTTTATCAGTCGGTGCTTTCATTGAGATTCTGAATGTGTTAGTATTCCTGTTCCCTCTGTTTTATTTGTTATTTGTTTATTGGTTTCTTAATTTGGATTCAACATTTCCTGGGGTGCACAGGAAAAGTAATATAGCAGTGTTCTCGATTAAACATGTAGAATATTCTTTACTGCGAGTGCAGACAATATTAAAATGTCAAAATCCGCTTTAATGGCCAAGTACGTACACAACATACAAGCATTATGGTTCCAGGTGTTGGTGTCACCCTAAAAATAAGGAAAGAGGATAAAAAATTTTAAAAAAAAACTATGGCAAGAAGAATATGGAGTCACAGGAGTGCCAAATCAAAAATATAAATAAATAAATAAATAAATAAATGTGGAAATATAAAGATAAATAAATAAATGTGGAAATATAAAGATAAATAAATAAATAAATAAATAAATAAATATGGAAATATAAAGAGAAATAAATAAATGTGGAAATATTTAGAGAAATAAATACATAAAAGGAAAAAACAGAAAAGGTAAAAGCAAAGACAAAATGTTCCTATTTGTTTATTTATTTCTCTGTATATTTCCACATTTATTTATTTATTTCTCTTTATATTTCCACATTTATTTATTTATATTTTGATTTGGAACTCCTGTGACTCCATAGAGAAGAGAAAACTAAATTCATAAAAATTAAATTAAAAATATATGAAATGTGTTAAAAAGAACAAACTGCTACAATAACAATACTATGCAAAAAGCAGGAAATATTGTTGTTATTGCAAAAATAACCTAAATCTACATTGATATTTTGTACAGGTGTATTTGTTTAAATAAATCTCAAGAGACTTCCTGGTTAAATACTATATAAAAAGCAAAAAGTTGTTTTTTGTTTTGTTTTTTTTTAGAGCTGGAAGTGTAGACTTGTTCCTTTTTGTATGATGTTGATCCTGTGAACTTACCTTACCCTCCAGCAGGTTAGTTGACCATCATGGGGTGCAATCCTGCCTAAAAGAAATGATTTTTTTGTGACACTAGAGAGCTCAAAGTTAACTATATAATCGTCTCTGTTGGTGAACTGATACTAAAATCACTTGTTAATATTTGAAAGTTTGTGGTCACAGCTGAAAGTTAGTATTTTGCACTCATGGGATGCCATGTGTTTATTACTCCGCCAAGGGAATTCAGTGGAGTTATGTGACGATCGCCATATGTTTGTCTGTCAGCAACATTACTCAAAAATGGACTAAAAGATTCGGATGAAATTTTCAGGGAAGGTCAGAAATGACATAAGGACAACCTCGTTAGGTTTTGGCAGTGATGCGGCTTAAAGTCTGTATCCACGGTTTTGTTAAAGATTTCTGTATTGCCAGATAGCAGCACAGCTTAATAATGACAAGTGAATGCTACTTCAGCTGCCTGCTGACGATCACATGATTGCTATCCGGACTTAGAGGACTTATCCATAGAAAATGATATCAGGAACAACTGATTAAATTGTGGGGGTGTTTCTGAGCCCCATCAAGTCCCGCTGCACGCTACATATTTAGATCACACGATTCGATATCCATATATAATGTACACATGCATAACACACTCCTGTGCTCAATGCAAGGTCATTTCTTAATAAAGATTTCATCCGTTGGAAGTCGTACAACAACTGAGCAGCCTTGGTGCAGTACTGTGCTCTCTGAGTTTCTTTTCTAGTTTTTTGAAAGCTACAATCATCTTCACACTGAATTTAAACATTTCTCATCTAAGGTTGCAGCGTTGTATCATAAACTGAGCGACAATCCTCAAAGCGTCCTCTCTAAAGCACGACTCATACTTCTAAAGCTTCTAGTTAACCTCTGCTGAACTACTTTTGGCGTCCCATGTGAGGAAGCCAACAAGTGAAGCTATCTGATGCGTTTAAAGCCCCTGCTCTTTCATCTGGCGCAGCAATAGCGGTTTGCTTTTCTTCTCGCTCATGGTAGGGAAAAGGTGATTTATCCTACACACACAGGATGTCAGCTTCAATCACTTCTAAATGAGCCGACATGACTGACAACAGCTGAGCATGATCCAGGGAACCTCGAGGCAGGATGGAGATGGTGTAATTAACCTGCCTTTGAGAAGCCAGAACTCAGTTTAATAATTGTTTTCTTTGCAGCGAGACTGACTTGGTAGATTGTGCGTTAGGGTTCATTGTTGTTTCCAGTAAAGAGCTGGTCTGTCTTCCAGAGCACATTCGAGCCTTGAGGGGAAACATGATTCAGAAGAAAAAGGTGAAAAGTAAATAGGATTTTTCAGTATTCTGGCCACAACCTTTGGAGCAGCAAAGATAAAAGCCCAGAGTAACAAAAAAAAAGGAAGCTTGTGCGTCTGAGTCAACATCTGATGAGTTTCTTGTCAGAAAGTAATAAATAATGCACTGCTGATTGAGATATTTGTCTGGTGACTCCAAATGCAATCATACCGGCAGAGAGCGAGTCAGGCCAGGCTGTGAATAATTCATGTTTTTGAATGTCTGGTTAATTAAGATTTTCTTATTTTGCACTGACCATAGTTCAAAGACAGAAAATCCCTCTGACATTAACAGCTTGATTGAAAGGGTCGAGGGAGTGCAGCAGTTAGGGTTTTGGAACATTTTTCTGTGCTTTTTAAACAATTTCAGACATGAAACAGAGACACACAAACAACACAATTCTATTTGTCTAAGTAGTGCTAGCCCTGAATCCAATAGAACACCTGTGGGATATTTTAACCTTCCTGTTGTCTTCTTTATTGGGCACCAAAAAATATTGTTTTCTTGTCTGAAAAAAATCCAAAACTTCAGAAAAAACACCCCCAAATTTCAGAAAATTTGCAAAACCTTCAGGAAGAAAATTCCAATAATTCCTTAAAAGATTCCCTTAAAAGTTTTATTTTAAAAAATCCCCCAAATTTGGCAAGAAAATTCTTGTAAATTTTTTCAAAAAATAAGTAAAAATCTTCAAAAAAATCTTAAAACATATGTAAAGTGATTACATATATATCAGTGAAACTTTTGTTTTCTTTGAGAATGTTCATGATAAAATCATTTTTTTGTCAATGTTCTTAAGAAACAATTTTTAGCATTTCTTATTTTCCACCAAAAAATGTTCAAAAATTTCCCAAAAATGTTGAAGATGTGGACATCAGAATTTTTACTGTGAATTTTTTTCCCCCCCACATTTTCAAACTTTAAAATGGGTCAATTTGACCTGCAGAACAACACAATGGTTGAAGTGGAACAACACAAGGGTTGAAGTGGAACGACACAACCCTCTCAACAAAGAACAACAAAAGATTCTCATCTCTTAAGAATGGCAGAAAACCTACAAGGTTTGAATTTAAGTAAAGAAAGACATTTACTGCATTAAGTTCCTACTATGGGGCCTGTTTTTTCTAATATAGTCAATCTAAACTGCTTGTTTTGATCTTATCTTACACTGGAGCAAATACAACATCGTTCAACTGAGTAGTGAAGCAATTATTGTACGGTGATTCTTAACCTTGCAAAACACCCAGAGGCACTTTAAATGCAATGTTAGTAAAGGATTTATGGTATTTATCTGGTGCAAAACAATCCTGTATATCAGCTGCACAAAGTCAACAAACCAACCGGCATCTTTCAGGGACATTTCCCTTCCTCGACAGGACTTAGGCTGAATCCAAATCTCTGGACTTCACCGCACTTGCGAACTCGCGGACTTTGCGGGCGCGTTCACGGGAAGTCCGGGAGTGCTGAGGGCTGTCCAAATCCACAATTCATCCCGTCCACAAGGGGCCTCAAGCGGACTTTCTGCAGACTACCAGAGAGTCTGCTTGGGGTGCAGACTTCTGCAGACTTCACCAGTTTGATTACCCACAATTCATTGCAATACGGACGTGACGTTTAAATTTTTCGATTTTTTTATTGCGTCTGGCCTATTAAAGCTGTGCAGTCTGAAGCCGAAATCATGAGCTGAGAAAAATAATGGCGGAAAAAGGACGAAAGCAAGTCCTCCAATGTAAGTAATACCCAAATTAATTAATATTATAGTGTATACATGATAGTTTTTCAAACAGTGTCACGGAAACGACTGAAACGGACTCCAAGTCTGTCTATTAGCTCCATTCATAATGCTGTAGACTCCCGCTCTTGCAGACTTTACGTGATGACGGAATAGACGTCACATTACGTATGACTGAAGTCCGCGAGGGCTCAGTCTGCAAGTCCAGAGGGTGGAGATATGGATGCAGCCTTTGTGTCGTAACATAAATACAGTATTATCAGAAACACACAGATAGAGGAAACAATAAAAAGATCAGTATTTTCATTTGTCCCATGCAATGCCTGTAGAATGAACCCATAGACTGCATATATAGTGGACGTAGCATCTGGCTCCAGAATTGAAGCCAACCCGGAAGTGTCAAAAACTTGCAATATCACGCCGTCCGCTAGGATTGGCTCCAAGAAACTTTTTCTCCATAGACCCCAATTCATTTTTGGAGAAAATAAAATTTGATAGACTGATTTTCTACAGCTCAGGATTTTTTTCCCGTTAGTTTTCATGGTCAGAATGAGAGATCAGGTGGCCGATCTTAAAATAAATCAATACTGAATTTTAAATAAATCGTTAAAGTTGGCGGAGCCAGGGGGCGTGGCTATACTTGATAGACAGCAACAGAAGCCTCTGCGGTAAAACGTGGGCGGGATAAGAGAGTCCTCAGCCAATCCTGCCCCGAGTTGCTCTCCGGTCCAGTCTGTTTGATGACGCTTTTTATGTCACTGGCTCCAAAAAATCCAAAACGGCGACCAGGAAGTAGCAAAATCCGGGCTTCATTTTCTCGGCGTTGAAACCAACGGGTGACGTCACGGTTAGTTTACGCCTGAATGAACCTCATGTGATTATTTGGGGCTGACATTACAGGAAAGTTACAACACACGAGACTTGCGCTCTGCTGCAGGCTGGGTGACACATCGGAGGGGATAAACACGCGAACGCTTTTTACCTTCCTCTCCAAATTCTAAAATTGAGCTAATGCATATGCCTGCGGGGATTTTACAGGCTGTGAAAGCTCTGCCGTGGTTAAGAGTACAGTTTCTGTTTTGTAAATTGTCAGGGGGGGTCACTCGTTCTGGATTATATCAGCCTCTTCTGAACAGCCGTCAGCCCACCACTTTTCTTGTTGAGGCTAAAAAATAAACCCTCCTCTGCGCTGAAGCGAGCAAAAACACCAGCTGGTGTTGATTCAGTGGGGCACACAGTCATAGTCCACAGAATACAGGCTCTGAAATGGGAATTTTCCTGCTTCTCGAGTTTTCGTGAGATGAATCTGTGAAACAAAATGTACTTGAAACTGAAAAATTAACTCTAGGAAGTCCACAAATGAGCTGAAAGTGGCTGTAAATATGTGATTTTTGCACGCCAAATCCTTTTTGTGAGGCCTGTAGTGTTCAGTCATAGAGGTGTTAGTCAAACTGTGATTTTAGCACTGAGGTTATAATTAGTTTTAATGCTGTATTTCAATGAAACACGTTTAAAAGAATCTGTCTCTGGATAATGTCCATCGTTGTGTTACTGACGTGTTCCTAAGGCATCAGTTTTTCCCTTCATAAGAGCTCAACTGGACTTTTATTTGCATTAACATATTTTCAAATTATGAACATGTGTATGTATTTCCACTATGTAAGTAATCCTGCTTAACATCCACAGACAATTCTACACCTTACTGTGCACATTTTTCCAGAATATCCACCCAACGTGCTCAAATGTAGTCTTTATACTTTATTTACTTGATAAAACATGTAGAATTTAGCATTTAATTGTTGTATTTAGGTTTTGCCAGGGTATTTTTGATTTGTTTTAATCTTAATTTGATCATTTTTCTCACTCTTGAATTGATTTTTGTCATTAATAGACAACAACTCAACATATTTAGGGGCAAGCTACATATTGCATGTCAAATGTTTGAATTTACAGTTTATAAATGCACGTTTACCTTTAAATTGAACATAACAGTAGCAAAAAATAATGCGCCAGACTGCATACGATGGATCCACATCCTTAAAGTTTTCAGCTAAAAGGTGATTCCACAGTTTTAAAGACAAAATCTTCTTTTTTCAGAAAAGAAACGGAGGAGAAATGGGTGATAATATTTAATTAAATATGTGTAATTTATATAATGAGCAATGTGCAGTAGTTTGTGGAACTTTGCTGATGTTATTCCACATATTGGATACATTTTTGTAATTTTTGCAACACTTTATTTCATATGCGTCTTTACCTAATGTCATATATGATTATTTATATGCTACATGTTGGATTAAAGTACTGTGCTTTTGTTTTCTTGGTGAAAAGCTGGGTTTAACACTGTTTCATGACAGAATCTAAGCACATTCCTTTAAAAATCCTGCCTTTTCTTTTCAATAGCCGTCACACCTAAATATCTCTCACCCTAATCTGTTATTTCAGAGCCACTTAAATTCACATTCATTACTTGGGCTGATCCATGAAGTTGATAAACATCATTTTTATGAGCCCTGAGCGCAGAGAAAGCTTTCACAAATGCATTTATTAAAGATGTCAATTTGCTGTCGTCCTGAAGGGCTTTTTTAAGAATTATTCCTCTGATGAATGTTTTTCACATATTCTGGATAAAATGATAAGTCCTATAATTCCCTCGGGCGTGTGGTTTGGAGCATATAAGGTCAGCCAGGCAGTGGCCATTAGCAGGCTGCTGTCAACCTGATGACCATTAATGTGACGGTGCTTGCTGGCTGTCGCCTCCATTAGCCTAAAGAGCAGCTGGCACAGCCTTTGGCCCCAAAAGGTCTTAAACAATATGAATCCGGCTGATGGGGATTAATAGCACCGATACTCATAAATTATTCACAGTAATATAGAAGAGTCTCCACATGTTCGAGCCTCAAGAATAATCAAGTATAATGTTGTTGATGGAGATTCATTGGTGAGAGCTGTTTTATATATGTTTGAATAATCAAATACATTGATATTTTAGCAGTTTTGATTTCTTGCTCATGTGTCTTAAAAGCTAATAAATGTTTTCTGACACACTGAACATGCTCCTTAAATGTATATAACAGAATATACTTATATACGGTATAATTATCTAAATGTGTGACATATTTTTGGTACATTTTTTGACATTTCTTCCTCTTGATCAGAGTAAAAAAAAAAAGTCCTTGTATATCTGCTGTAAGTCAGTGTTTTAGGATATAACAAATCTGAAATAGACGGAGGGTTTTATGGTTTTTAGGTGCTGCACTAAATCAGGATCAGTTAAACTCTTGAAAAGACATTTGGAGTAGAGAACAAATGAGCTCAGTGTTTCTAAACGCTGAGTGCAACCCTAAAATATCACAGGATCTCAGGTGATCATTCTTACTTTGACCTCAGAATCAGCGACCTATCAGACATCAGCGCTGAGGAGAAACTTTATTCTTTGAAAGACCATTTATTTCTCCCCCGTGTGGTGATTAACCGGCATCGGCCTGTGTGTTTAGACATTCAAAGCGGACAGTTTTGTTATTGGTTGATGGATGTGTGGTGTATTCCACTTTGACAGGGCTTATTAGTAAGAGTAATGCCTGCTGTCTGGAGGCTATCTCTGCCCTCCCAATGATTACACTTGTTGCTAAGAGGAATTCACTGCCTGGGATTGTTCATAATCGTTAACTCCTTCAGGTCGAGGTTGTTATTCTGTATTTCCACCTGAAAAATCATCATCAAATTTAGTAGCCGTGATTCTATGAGGCCAAAGTGAACAACCTTTGGATAAGGGACACTTGTGAAATTATAGGATACAACTGTGAACAAAAGCTTACATATACTTGTATAAACCATGTTTATCATGGCAGTCTTGAGGTTCCAGTGACTCCAAGAACTCTTCATTTTTCTGTAATGTACTAACCATTGAAACACGTCTTCTGGAAATACGGCAAAATCTGCTTGTTCAAAAGTATACATACAGCACTTCTAATATTTGATGAGACACTCTTTGGCTATTTAAACCACAAAGAAAGTGCTTTTGGTAGCCATCCACAAGCTTCTTTTTGTATCTTTGACCAGTGCTGTTGACAGAATTTGTTGGTTTTCTAACAGACTTGTTTCTTCAACACAGTCCACAGATTCTTGAGTCCAGACTTTGCGAAAGCTGGTATAAAACCTTAATTCTAGCCTGATTTAAGCATTTATTTACCAATTTTAATCGCTGTTTTGGATCATTGTTTTCTCAAAACGCCCAGTTGTGTCCAAAACCCAACCTTTAGGCTGTTGATTTCAGGTTTTCATGAAGAATGAGGAGGTAGTCCTTCATTATTCCATTTACTTTGTGTAAAGCACCAGTTCGAAAGCCCCAGAGCATAATACTGCCACCACCATGCTTGACGGTAGGCTTGGTGTTCTTTCGGTTGAAGGCCTGACCTTCTGTTCTCCAAATTTACTTCAAGTTATTGTGGCTCAGTAGCTCAATTTGACCACAGAACTTTTCTCCAGAAGGCGTCTCAGGCCATGGCGATGTAAAACACATTTGACACCAGTGTTCCAGGAGCTTCTAATTCATTGCAGATCTGCTTTTTTGGCGATTCTTGGTTGACTCTTGACTATCCTGTTCAATTGTCTCTCAGTGAAACAACTTTACCATGCACTTTATGATGATTTTTGGGATATGTAGCTGCTTTGAAATGGCTCCAAGTGACTTCACTGGCTTGTTCAAGTCACTGATTTGCTTTCTGAGATATCTACTCAGAGATACCTACTTTTTTTTTTTTTTTTTTGGTGTCTGAAGAGTGCGTCAGTGCTGGATTTTGGTTCATTTTTTTGTGAATGTTCTTAAAGAAAATAGAAGTTTTACTTATATATATGTAATATATATATGTAATCACTTTAGATATTTTTAGGATTTTTTTTTGGAAGATGTTTGCTCGTTTTCTGAGAAGATTTACAAGAACTTTCTTGCCAAATTTGGGAGATTTTTTTTTAAATAAAACGTTTAAGAAATTATTGGAATTTTCTTCCTGAAGGTTTTGCAAATTTTCAGAAATTTGGGAATTTTTTTGCTGAATGTTTGAATTTCTTTTCAGACAAGGAAACAACACATTGGTGCCTGTAAATGAGGATAACAGGAGGGTTAAAATGTTTCAGAGGAGTCAGCAGCTCTAGTCAATTGTAGTCACTCATTAACAGTTAAGAGACCAGTAGGAAGGTTTGATTAACAAATTTCTACGTCACCAAAACTGCTAAATCAAGTTGATGTATATATATTTATGACCCAGCTTATTTTTATTCATATTTCCAGTAGACTGTCTATAAAAGAACTAAAATGAATGATTTTTTTTTTGGACAAAGATCCATGTTTTTTAGTGATTCCAACATAGAAAATGTCATTGTAAACATGAGACTGCCATGATATACACGACCTGTGCAAGGGCCAGTACACTTTTGTTCACAACTGTAAGTCTCTTTTGTTCCTGTCTCTGGGGAAAACACTTCCACCAAATGAAAACTGCAAAATAGTGAGTAAATAACAGCCTGACACCAAATTTAATTGAAAAAAAAAGAACTCAGTGCAAATACTCCCTCTATTCCAGTCCCAGAGGTCCCAGGTGGCCTCTTAAGTGACTGTGCCACGCTTGGCAGCCTTTGAAAAATGGCTCTGGTTGTGTTTTTGTAACAGGTATGGTCTAGTTCTGCTGCAGCAACCTCGAGGGTGGAAGAGGTTAAGAATATGGGGAAGTGTGTGACTCCTGCTGGTCGTAGCTGGTTGGTGGTCGTGACGAATCAGGGGAACATCTGTTGCCTCCATTGAGCTGCAATACATCCGAAATGACAGGAAAAAGGCTTCAGAGGAAATAAATCAGTGGCGGAGTTGTCTCATAAAACTGAAACCAAATTAATATCATCCAACAAATATTTCTACATGCAGAGTACACACAGAAACCAGCCTTCTAAGAAGGCAGACAACTGTAAATTGAAGTGAAAAACAACTTCAGATTTAATCTCAAACTCCAATCATGCTTGCATCCTCGGAAACATTTAGACCGCATACATCCTGATAGAAACCATCTCAGATCTTAGAATTAACCAGCCCATCTGGTCGTCTTCCTCGAATGTAAATCACTGGGATTTACATTCGATCCCTCCCATCGTTCAACCTTCTGCTTCAAGCTGAAATTACACTACAAACATCAGGATGCAGCGGAAATGATGTGACCTCGATCTGCGGCTAAATGTAAAGGGGTGGAATTATTTAAAAACAAAGCTTTTAAGATGTAAAAAGAAAAAATAGAGCTTCATGCGTTTCCATTTGGTTGAGATGAAATAAATAAATGCATTTCCTGAAAACCGAGGCAGTAATTGAAGCAACTCTAGTTTGTGGTTTAAAGTTTTTGGGCGTAATTTCTTTGGGCAACTTTCTTTTTGTTGTATTCATTAGAATTTAGGTAACCATTCACTTAACTCCAAGTACGTTTTTAACAATTTTTTGTTATTAAATTGGGGAAAAAATGTGAATGTTGAATTGGTTGCATTCATGTAGTCAAAACTCACATTTTTAGTCTTTTTGGCTGTAGATTATACAGACATGTATTTATACTCATGGTCCCAAGAATGGATGAATGAATGGTTTTTGTTACCATTTGCAGGTCAAAATTTCAATTAACTGGAAAACTGGTGCCATTCCACTCAGCCACTGCTGAAGTTTTCGAACTGACAAATGTTACTATGCCGACATAATAAACTAAGATAAGAAACGTTATGCAGAGAGAAATTAGTGCAAAAACTAGCTGTCTTATTCTGGTGTTGGGATCCATGTGGCACCACAACACTTTTAGTCCACCTTGGCATTGATTCTCTTAATTTCTGGAACTCTACTGGATGGATGAACACCAATCTTACCTAAGATGTTCCCTTGTTCGCTGTTTTGATGACTGTAGGGGAGACTGTGTCCCAAATTGGTGACTCTTAATATATGATTTATGATTTCCATCATTTTCATCCTCATCAGACTATTCAGTGACCCCTCATGCCCCGTGGATGGATGCATTATCATCACATCAGGACAGAAAAGTGATCATTCTGACTTTGTATTGATTTACAGTGACCATTCCCTCTAAAGGTAACAGCAGTGATGCCAAACCAAGCAAGTAAAATTCCTCACAGCACAACAGAAACACTAGATCCCGTAATTGTAAAGTTCAGGTTTTTCCTTTAATTTGTCACCCGTATGCTTGTAACCTGTGAGGGTGATTATTCATGGGAGGATGATTTCATATAAAGGTGTTCTAAATCCTCTTATTTGGGTTTAAAGATCACAACATTCGATTTTTCCTGTGAATCAGTAGAAACTGCACCACAATCTTGTCCAGTTCAGGTTTTCGTTACAGAAACGTGGAGAAGATTTCAAACGAAGTCTGAAATATTCACTTTCCTAGGCAACTTTAAAGTTCCATTTATTCCTAATTATTTTCAGTAGTGTTTCTTAACTAGTGTGTCTTTGTGTGACGAATCCTTTGTATGACTCAGCTGTCTTATTGTAATATTGTGTATTTGTCATTGGCTTTGTATGAATCCTCCTGAATAAACAAAGCTGAACTAACTGAATCATCTTCATATCCAGACATTTTGAGACATCTTTCCATCTCTCAATTGAAATTACTCAGCATGCATGCTGTCAATGAAAATACAGACATTTTAAAACGGTGATTAATCAGAAAAATCATCAGATGACATTTAAACACGTAAAACCTCAAAGTTTTGCATTCAAAAGAGGAAAGAGCCTCAAGAAAAACACCAATTACAGTCAAACATCCCAAAAAAAGAACTTTTACGATGAATATGAATCACAGTGAAGTGATTCATCCTAAAAGATAAAACAGCAGCAAAACAACTGAACATTTATGAAACATGAAATGAAGTACAAAAGCAGGTTTTGCATCCATGAGAAGCTATGAAGTTTTGTTATAAATGTAGAGGCCACTGAACTTCCTGCAGTTGTGGAGTAGTTCTGGGCTAACCAAATCCACTCACCCCCGTAATATTTTTACCTCAAATACTTACAAGTGTTGCAAACCTGTTTATAAATCAGAATTTGGTCCAAAGATATCCAATCTAAGAGCAGTATGAGTGTTTTAATTCCATGCAAAAAGCTGAATAATAAACAGTTTCAGTCAAGAAAGAACAAGAAGACAATACTTGACACTGAAAAATTTGACGTGAGTCCGAAAAGAGAAGAAACACCACTTGAAAAGAAAAACTGGTATATTGGAATGGAACAAAACGACAGAAATCAACTTCTTTAGGAATATATTTATCCAGTTGGGAGCCTAAAATAAGTCCACTGGTAGGAATCCTTGTTATGCATCTTTCAGCTCCAAGGGCTCAAAATGTGCAGGTTTGTAAATTTGCAGATATGTTTGGATCATCCAGGTATCTTACAGAAGAAGCTTGAGTAACATTTGATAGAAAACTAGTCAATATAAATTAATTAAAAGCCAGCTGTAAGCTCTTGTGCAATGAGAAACCCATCAGTACTGGTTCATTTGACAAATCATGTGACTCACAGTAAACTATCAATAATCTCGTCATAGGAACCGGATCACTCTAAGTTCACAAAAAAGCATGTTCTGGTTCGCACCTGTGACTCCAAACAAACAGATTAATTAACAAAAATCAGAACGAAAGCTGCAACAGGAGGGTGTTCTTTGAGGTGTGTGATTCGATGTCTTCCTGCCTCCAGCTCTCGGTCTGCTCCACCAACTGACACACAAAGACTTTAATTGGTACAGGTGAGGCTTGTTGTCCTCATGGGCTGCACCTGCCGCTCCACTCAGTTTCCACCCCACTTCCTGCCACATCTGCCCCACATACCAGGCCAACAAGACACAGGAGCTGTTCTCAACACTGTAACACACAATCAGTAGAATCTGTACAGCTTTTTCATTCATTTTTTAAAGCTCATCCTCCTGTTTCATAATTAGGAGACTTGTGACAATACCACCAGCACCTTCTGACATAACACCCATCGATTTTTGATAGGACTGCTCAGTGTAACGAGTGTGGAAGTTGAAGCTTGGAGGGAAAGATTGTCGCATGGGAGTGCGGACATATGATGTGAAATAGGAAGGGTGAAGGGAAACATTTTAATAAAATATCTGAAAATGCATGTTTCTTTGGGGAATAAGCCATTTTTACTGATTATTGAAAGCTCAGCTGTTGGTTTCTTGGATTTAGCTGCACATTTTAAGAGATTATTTTGCATCTTAGTTGATTATTAGAACAAAGTGTTGCCTGCTTCCATTTTCTTCTTTCTAACAAGTGTAACCCTGTATGCTTTTCTTTTGTATTTGGAACAACGGATGGAAATTAGCCTTGTGCTAAATCCGGCTTATTTATCTCATATTTATGAGATTGTACGTTCATTAATATGCACTGTCCCGTCCAAAAATGTAAAGAAATGAGAATGGAAATGGAAGCTGTAATAATTTAAGAACTGAAAAATGGAAGAACTTTCTTAAACCAGCATGCAAACCTGTTTACAGATGTTCTCGATACTTCAGCTGATGTGTTCTACAAAGGTGAAACACTCTGCCTGCCATGTTTCTGAGGATATTTTGGGGATGTTCGTCAGGTAGAACATTCTACTAGAACACACATTTTTTTTGTGATGAACGTTCTTAAACATTCAAAAATAATATTCCTGATGATGTTACGGTCTTACAGACAGAACTTTTTTAGTTTATACAGAACATTTTATAATGTTCCTGTAATGTGATGTGTTAAAGGAAGAACATTTTTCCTTTTTGGTGACATAGAACGGTCTCAATAAGATGCTTCCACAATGATAACAAATAAGATGTTCCTAGTGCACCATTCAGGAAAAATCTTTTAAGATGTTCTTGAGGCCTCAGATGACAGAACTTGATTATATTCCTGTAATTTAATATGTCAGCAAACATGGAGCCTTTTCTTGCCTGCAGTGTGCTTAGGATATTTTAGGGATGTTCTTGAGGGAACACATTATAGAATCCGTAACATTCCCACAGCAATTTTTCAACATATTCAGTGTAACTTTCAGTTTTGAGGACATAAACAATCATCATAAGCTACCAAACCTTTTTCGAACATCTTTAGTTGTCCTACCTGTAAGAACATTCTAGGAACTTAAAGAAAAATTCCATCTGAGAACATTAGTAGAACAATGCAAATTCCAGGTGCTCAGGTGGTCTTGATGCTCCTCAGACATGCTGTTATTTTTTGTAATTAATCCAAATGAAGCACAAAATTTAACCAAAAGAAATGGAATTTATCGCACATTTCTCCACGGTGAATTTTTGTGAAAATTAGGAATCGGATCGTTGAAACAAACACTAATTCTCCACCTGGGTGCCATTAAACCACAGCAGAAGAAGTTCAGCGGTTAAAAGAGAGCCGGTTAAACGGGGTTGTGTTGACGAGAAGTGAGTAGTGTTTACTGTTGGCTAAGAGCTTTGGGTTGTGACATGTTTGCTAATGTTTTCAGAAATGGAAACCCAGTTTTCAAAGGATTGTAAGGAATATATTGTAATTTTAGAGTTTGGAGTTTTTCTTTGTAATTTTATCATGTCTGAGGTAAATGTTGATACTCCTAGAAGCCTCGTCTTTTCAGTCTGCTGGCATGATTCCTCACGATAGCTCCTCTGGATAATGGATGCAATTACCCAGAGCCGGCTCTCTGGTTTATCCATTCAAAAACAGTAATCAGACGAAGCATCAGTATTCTACGTATGCAGTTAAACAATAAGTCAGAGCCATTCATGATGCCTGGTTAACAGACTCGGTTGTTAGATGAACAAAATAATGTGTATGTGTTGCAGGTTTGAGGGGAATCTGTCTTGATTGTGTCATTTGCAAGAGTCTCGTCTGTTTAAAAACGCTGCTTCAAGGCTCTATTTTGTCCCATTATATCAATTTTGCAACAGCTTAAATGTAATGCAAAATGCGTCAGCACCAATTTTACTTTGGCTTCAGTGAGAAATATGTTTTCACTTGTTGGCAACTCCACTCATTTTATGAATTTGGGATCCAATTGGCAGACTATTAGTGTCTGCTTATCACAAATAGATCCCTTATTTTAGTGAAGTTGGCTCAGGGGCAGTGAAGTTGTGCAGACAGAAGTTCAGCAACAAAGTTTGACTGTCGAGTGTAAAGTCTGGTTTGATTTAAAGCTCAACACCGGTCAAAAATGTATACAAAAATCCACAAACACCTAGGAAAAAGAGGACCAGCCTTAAAGTTAACAACAAACTTCATTTCTTCCATCTGTGTCTCATTTTCTACCAGGAGCACAGAAAAAATGACTCAGGTTTTCTCTCAATATGGTTGTAAGACTATAACCAAACGACTGGTTATGATTCATCATTAAACATAAACATGTGATTAGATCTAGCAAGCTGCTCATCAACCTGCTTTATAGCAAGTTATACCTAAGGTGAAAGGTCAAGTCTTCCACTGCCGGACAAAAAGTCAAAAAAGCCGTTTTTCTTTCTACACAGGATGTTTATCAGAGATGCAAGAATTATAACTGTACAGCTTTTAGCAAGCGTTCAGTGTGAGCTGGTGGCGTCTGAAGACCTAAAAAAAGCTGAAAATAAGATTTTAAAGTCAAAATTCACATTTTTATTCTGAATCTTTGTGTTCATTTAGTTCATCAGCTAATTTTAGTTTGTTTTGAGTCTAAATCCAGAACAAGTGGTTACTTCTCTTCACAGATGGACCTCTCAACAATCCATCTGCATTTTGTACATTAGTGTTGCTTGTAAATCGATTAGTTTCAGAGACTTGTAGACACCAAAGTAACATTGATGATTCTCACCACTTACAGCCAAGCATTTAGTGGACACGTGTTGTTGTCATGAGTCCGTTTAAAGGCATCAAAAACCTCAAATTACATGTTACAGCCTCCTTATCAAACAGGTCTGGTGCTTCTTTCTGCTATTATTTTCCATCTCTTGGGAGAATGTTTACACTGTATGCTTCATTTGGATTTATTTGTCACGTGTGTTTGCTTCTACTTTGTAGGGTTTCGTTTTTATCAACACACCTGAGCCACAAATTCAACCACTTCTCAAGTTTCTTGCATTTCCACTCACTTTGAAATTGAAAATGTACATAAAATCTGGAGGATGGAAACTTTTCTCTCCACAAAGTTCATGAACTTGGTGAGTTCTTCCTCCTCTGTAAAGTATTCAGCTTCTCTGCAAAGAAATCTTTGAAAAGACTGTGTTTTCCTCAAAGAGCGAACGGTGCACTTTAAGCATAAAGTGCACCTTTCACTCTTTCTGTGTATTCTCTCCACATAATAACCGCTGTAGATCATTTTCCAGTGCAGATTAAGATACTTGCCATTGTGTTTCAAAATCAGAAAGAGGCTCAGATGCCATAAATCTTGTCATGACTCTCAGCAAGCCGGCTCCTTTGAAAACAGATTAATTACACCATTGTGGTGCTGCTTTCCAAAATGGGATTTTCTGTTTGTTCACAGTGATGGATTAACCACAACCGGTGTCTGGAAGTCTCCACTTATTTTACTGTTCAGAACCAAAGGAAAACAAATTAGCGTGAAGGTACGATGTGGCTAAACGGAGTCCAAACTATCATATTTGTGGTGGAAACACCTTGAAGCAGTCACAATTAAGAGTAAGAACATACAATGCATAAAAAACACAAATTTTAAATCACATAGTAACTTCATCAGAAGTATGCTACTATGGATCCTCGTGGATATAAATACACAAAAAATAATAATGAATTGCATACAGGAGGATTTTTAGTAACATATCAATAAATTATTCAGGAAATCCCACTGAAACAGAAACTTTTTGTATTTGTCAGTTGCACAGACATGAGTTGGAGTAAGAGGGAAAACGAGTGAAAACACCTCCGGAAATGTGTCATGCATGTGATAAAGTGGCTATAATCGGCCTTTCTGCATTAATAATAGATCACATGATGACTGTATGTGATAGAAATCCCCCGTGGAGGTGAACCTATAGATAATTCTGGCTCAACTCTACAGTTCTTGTCAGCTTTTTAACATACAGAGTTCTCCTAGCATAGATTTCTACCACAGAAACCAGATATTTCCACCCAGGAAAGTCCACTATACCTGCTTCCTGCTTGGCACTAAATGACAGGCAATGATAACGAATAGCTGGTGAATACAGTGGAGGATTTAGCAGCTAAAGAGTCAGATATTCTGCTGTTCATGGTGACCAGGAAGGAGGTGGTTTGAAGAGACAGAAGGTGACATTCCATCACCCTTGCTCACAACATAACCAAAATGCAAATGTTCTGCTCCCTGGCGCCAATCTGATTGTTCCACCTCCAGATCCTCCAGGCTCAATGATACGCCGCTCACACTGGTGGGAGGTTTCCACAAAGCTTCTTGATGTCATCTGTGAAATGACCTTGTTAATTTCCCTTCCCTGCTGCGTTGTTGTGCTTGATGTTGGTGTAGAAGTCATTCCCATTAGACCGTCCCCACCGTTATTTAAAAATAATGAATCGCTCACTGGTGGAGACCAAACATAGACATTAAAGATGAATGAATTTGAGGCAATATATGACAACAAATGAATGATAATGTGGCTGAGATGTGTAAAACATGCTCTGTTTGCTCACAAAAACTATTACAGCTATAACAAGGTTGCCACAAGAGCATTTGCTATTGGGGCCTTCCTAAATCTATTTCAAAACCTAATTTTCATTGTTTGGCCTTTTTTAACTGATAATGAATCAATCAATCCATTTATTTCCACTTATTCGGAGTCGTGTCACGGCAGCAGCAAGCTCAGCAGGTCATTCCAAACGTCCTCCTCACATGTTCTATACTGAGGTTCCTCCTGGTGGGTCCCAAAGTGTTCCCAGGCAAGATGAGATATGTAATCCCTCCAGTGGGTTCTGGGTCTCCTCACAGTTGGACGTGACTGGAAAGTCTCCATAAGAAAGCACTCAGGACGCATCGTAATAAGACCTGAACTGCCAGAAGTAGCACTGACTCCACTCTGAAGTCCCCTCAGGTGTCTGAACACCTCAAAGTCTGATCTTACCAAAAACATCTTGCAACTACACTGGACTAGTTTGTAGGATTTGACATTGTTTGTTCTGCCTTACAGCAGAATTACATGTACTGCAGTGCGTTCTACTGATTTGTTTCGTGAAAAGTAACATTAGAGCAGTGGTGTTCTGTATTCCGATTTCCGAATTTTTCAGGCCATGAACAGAGCTGAGTACTGCAGCTTCTCCTGCTGAAGTTTCTATTTTTGCTGTTGTTGCCTTGGATAGTACTTGTCCGTTAGTACGTCAGTTGTTTGGGATTATTTCGTTACAGGAAGCAATTATATTTGTTGTGGTTTTGTTTCGACAAAGGACTGCCTTAGAATTTAGCTAACTGATAGCTTAGAATAGTTGCCTTCCCTTTTCTGTTTAGGGAGGACAGTATACTGTTATCAGAAAGCATTACAGCAGTTTGCAACGACATAAGATCTTTGTCCATACAAGAATCACGTGCAGAAAAATGGCTTCTCACCACTTACTGTAATGGAGCCGTTTGCAGCGATTAAGCTACGTGTTTTGATTTGAACAGGCACCTTTCAAATATCTGCTGTAATACTTTCCACCCTGCAGAGACTTGAAATGATTCTGTGATGATCTGAGCTGAAACATTTGTGTAATGAGTAAGTTGTTGTAATGCTCTCCATGAATTTACTCACTTTGTGAAAGACTGTGGAGGTTTTTATCAGTGCAGTCGAACTCCCCAGAGGTGTTTGGGCCACTTCTTGAACATGATTTCGACTACAGCTTTAATGAGAAGTGTCGGGCAGAGAAAGGAGTTAAAATGAGGTGTTTTTGTGAGCTGCTCTTGATGAAAACAGGCCATCAGTGCAGTGCAGGCAGATCCTTGATTATTTCAGGTTTCTCATTATCCAAAATGGTTCAGTGGAAGTCGATTCTGTGAGATGTTCAATGAGTCTGACATCCTCGTCTGCTTTCAGTGGTCACAACAGCAGAACAAGGCAGTTAATCAGTCACTGTTTCAGATGCAAAGTCACTCAGTTGCCAAATTTTTTTTTACAAAAACTATCGACTGGCTCCCTGTAAATTTTCTCCTTTTTTGCTTTTCAACACTGAATTATGGTCGATAGAGTTGTTAAAACAATTTATGAGGATAATTTCCAAAGACTCAAAGTAATTTCTTTTGAAAAAATATGAAAAGGTAAACTAAGAGATTGCATAAATGTCCGCCCCCTTGTAGTCAGTAGATGCACCCTTGGCCGCAATTGCAGCATTAAGCCTTTGTGATTAAGCCTCTATCAGTTGTTTGAAACACTGTCGTTTTATCCCATTTTTCTATGGAAACAAGTTACAAGTTCTTTAAACCATTTCTGTGTAATTTTGGCTTCATGCTCCGGGTCATTGTTTTGTTTGAAAACAAATCATCTACCAGGTCACAATTCTATTGCAGGTCATCCTGCAACGGATTTCCCAAAAGTTTGTTTACTTTTACAAATCTTCATCATCCCTTTGTAATGATGCCGCCACCACCATGCTTCATTGTGGACAGTTTGTTTGTAATTACTGTTGGGCAGTGTTTGGTGTCTGCCAAACATAGCGTCTAATCTGATGGTTAAAAGGTGAATATGGGTCTTACTAGAACAAAGAAGCTTCATCTAGTTGACTTCAAAGTCTCCCACATCCCTTCTAGTGAACTCTAGTTGAGATTAAATTTAACTTTTTCACCTCTTTGCCACACTCCCATAAAGCTTTGATGGGCGAAGAACAGGAAACAAATATTACAATCTCTTCCATCCTAGCTGCTGAAGCTTATAACTCCTTCAGAGGAGTCATAGATGTCATGGTGGCCTTCTTTGCTAGTCTCTTTTTGCACAGTCACTCAGGTTTTGATGAAGACATGCGCTTGGTGGATTAAAGCCAAATTAAACTGACCATAATTCAATATTCGAAAGAGACATACTTTTGACAGCCACTGTGGGTTTATACCTCACAGTGAAACAACAGCAACAAAAACAATTTGTCGACTTTTCTTGATGCATTTCATGTCTGACAGTCCATTACCGGACTGCATTTTACAGCTAAAAATGACTTTGCTGTAAGACCTTTTTCGTCAGCATGACATCAAAGTGGATGCATAAATGCCACATCACCAGCTTTGAACCTTTATTTTGCTTTTATTCTGACATCTGCGTTTAATGTGGGATCTCGATGCCACCTTATGTCTCTATTCAGATTCTCGGATGCATTCAGCCTCTCTGTTCGCAGCCGCTCGGCATCCTATCATTATTCCTCCACAAGCACTCTCTGGTCATTTGCGGCTCCGTCTGCCATTTCAGATGAGAGTCAGGACGATTGGAGCCAAAGCCCTCGTTGCACAGCAGCAGATGCAGCTGATGTGTCGAATCCATGTTTAGATTTAATTGTTGGAGCAGCTGGGCTTGTAGAGGGAAACAATGTGCAGAAAATGACTCCAAATATTCCAGACTGGATGAAAATTAACTCATTGCGGCTTCCAAAACGACAGAAACGACTGTCCCTTTGGTCACCTTCAAAATATCATCATCATGGCCGTCCACTAAAAATGTCAGTCAAGAGTTAAAGCAACAGTTGAACTTGGCATGAAGTTAAAAAATGCATCATCGGGGGGAAAAAGACAATGTGTGTCTCACCCTCTCTGTATTCTGGATGAAAAGTGAAATGAATGGATGTGCAGGGCACTGCGGCGGGGGATCCCAGGAGGCCTCTGCTTCATCCTTTTGTTCTAACTTCAAAGAATTTTTCACAGGGGAATGAGCTCCTCTCTCTCCTCCTCCCCTCGTGAGATCACACAGTTGTTGGGCTGCTTCGCTTTTGTGCTCTCGAGAGTCACACTGTTGCGCTGCTGCTCTTTTTTTTTCTTTTTTTTTTTAATCAACCTGCTAAACAGGTGGACTGTAGATGGAAAACAGAACTGAAGATAATGAGATGTGTGTGATCAGAAGAATCATTGTTAGGTCACTTTGGGACTCATTTGCTGGTAACAAGAAAGTGAAGAAGAAAATGTGCCTTACAAGCCCATCAAAGTCTAATAAATTATTCTAAACTAGGTCCACACTAGAATGTCTGAGATGAATATCATTCTTATTTTGCTCATGTTTTAGGAATGATAATTGCCTTTAAATATCATTTAATTCATTTATATCAAATCATGTATTGCTATATGAAATGAGTGCTGCTGCAAGAAAATGTGTAAAAATGAATAGCTGGTGAAACTACCTCATTGGCTGTTTAATTGTTTTAACTACATCTCACAGTCTTTCTCAGCAGATGGAGCAGTGTTCATGGATAGATGGTTATACACTGGAATGAGACTATTTTAAAGATGGACATTTGCCATCGCCTCCTCAATCTTCCTCCAGCCATCGACTGCTGCTCGACTTGGACCGTTTTCCCCGTCGATGCTGCTGCATGTGAGGAGGTCATGCACCACTAAACTCGGCATCCCCGCTCATTTCAGTGCATTTGATTAAATATGGGAAAAAATAATTTAGGTGGTGAATAGCTGTGCATACAGATTTTGTGGTCTTGATCTCCAGAGGCAGTGGTTTGCATCCTGTCTCTTCTAGTCAGTGTTTAATTTGGGGTGGCTGTGGCTCAGGTGGTAGAGCGGGTCGTCCAATAATCGAAGGATTGGCGGTTCGATTCCCGTTCTTGCCTAGTATGTGCTGCATGCCGAAGTTTCCTTGGGCAAGATTCTGAACCCCGAATTGCCTACCAGTGACTGTTCCACTGGTGTATGAATGTATACTGACTGATGTTGCAGGTTCATGAGCAACCTGAATGGGAACAATTGTTGTAAAGCGCTTTGAGTACTCTGAGTAGAAAAGCGCTATATAAGACCAAGTCCAATTAATTTAAGCATGACCGCAGTCTTTGCTTAAGTTTTAGTTGCCTCAGTTTACCTAAACCTTCTCCACAGTTGAGATGGGGATGTTCTGATTTTTTTTTTTTTTTTTTTTTTTTTTTGGCCTCTGGTCCACCCGAGTAATTTAATATTTACTATCTGTTGATAGGTAATACACACTTCAAGCATATTTAAGCTATTCAAATCAATTCAATGTACAGAATACACTAAACAAATGAATGCATTAAGAAAAATATTGCATCTTTTCTTGTCACCCACCTCATTGTAAAGCTCCAGTACGACACTAACTTAACCTAACCCTGACTCCACAAGCTCCAACAGATGGTACAAACCTGTTTTCTGTAGCTACTTCATTTTAGAGACTCAGTGGAGGCGGGTCATTTTTGACCCTGAAGACAAGAGGAATGTTCAGGATATTAAGACAACACGAGAGTTTATTATGCTAGTAACATATTTATACATACTGAAGTAACAATAATATAGACACATCAAAGTTCTGCAAAGGCCCCTAGCAAATGATTCATCCTCCTTATTAGTCAAACAGTGTCCCTTCATCATTGATTTCCCTACATGATTATGAAAAAGATATATCTATTGCCAGCATTTTATGATGAAAGACCAGTAAAAACAGAGCAATTCCATAATACAGAATGTTTTCTTTTCCTTGATGTAAAGGCTAATTAAAAAAAATGCAAATAGTATTGTAATAAATGATGAAAGCTCTGAATAGTCAAGATACAACATGTATGACTACTCCTTATTAAGAGCTTAGAAGTAAATGTAGTGAAATTATAAAATGTTAAAACTGTGGAACTGCAAACGATTGATCGTTCTTTAACCCTCCTGTTGTCCTCTTTTACGGGCACCAAAAAATATTGTTTCCTTGTCTGAAAACAGTCAAAAATTCAGCAAAAATAATTCCCAAAATTTCTGAAAATTTGCAAAACCTTCAAGAAGAAAATTCAAATAATTCCTTAAAAGTTTCCCGTAAAAGTAAAAAAAAAAAATCCCCCAAATTTGACAAGAAAATTCTTGTAAATATTTCCAAAAAAAGAGTAAAAATCTTCCCCAAAAATCCTAAAAATATCTAAAATGATTACATATATATCAGTAAAACTTCTAATATTTTCTTTAAGAACATTCACAAAAAAATCAACCAAAATCCAGTGAAATTTGCTGGATTTTGGTTGATTTTTTTTGGTGAATGTTCTTAAAGAAACATTTTCAAAATGTCCTTTTTTCCCACCAAAAAATGTTCTAAAATTTTCCAAAAATGTTGAAAATGTGGACATCAGACGTGTCACTGTGAAAATATTTTTTTTCCCACATTTTCAAACTTTAAAACGGGTCAATTTTGACCCGCAGGACAACACAAGGATTAATAATTATTAATGTGGCAAACAAATGAAAAATCTTTGTATTAAAATCTCGTTCGTCTTTCCTGTGCATGGCTGAAGTGAATATTTATTGCCGGTAAATATTGGTTATCTTTTCTGGCATTTCCATCATTGTTTTTTTTTTGTTTTTGTTTTTGTTTTTTTTACTGTAAGTTTTGACGTCCACGTTATGCAGTGAATATTATGAATAATTTAGTGGCAAAACATTATTTGTTTTGCTGCAAATATCCTAAAGACCCCGATTACTTTAAAGCCACCATTTCTCCTGAAAAACTGTTGCAATCGCAGCATTTCTATTCTGCGTTGAATGTATTCCCAATCTAATTTAAATGCATCAATCATCACAAAACACCTTAGAGGATGGAAGATATTTACCGTATCTGACATCGCTTGCTGCACCCAGCACAAAAGGGGGAACAATGAATTCAGTCAATTAATTTGAAGCACCACATTTGTGACCTTTAACTGCTGCTGCTTGTTATTTCCTCTGTTCTTGCCTGACTTTAGGTCAAGCGGCCAATCAGCCGGACACACAAGCCTTAGGTCAGAAAAAGTCGTAATATCTTCACCCTAATTTGTCGCACTGCGGCTGAAGCGGTTTGCTCTGATTTATCAGTTTCATATACTGAGCTCAACTGGAGGATTATGAGGATGCAGGAGGTTACATATGACAGAAATGGGGCCCAAATTGGGTTTTTTGGTCCTACATCCCTGCAGGGAGAGTTTCAAAGGCAGCAAGGCGACTCTTTCACCTGCTCAGCTCTGGTTCAAGCCCTGCTGATGTGTCCTCGAGCTACATTCTTACAAGCATAATCCCGCAATGACGCACATGATCGTGAATTTCCTGAGAACGAGCAAAATGTTTATGGCGGAACATTTTAAAGACCTGTAGATCCAGTGGAAGCACAAAAACAGCCCCTAAACTGTTTCTCCTGGTTGGTTTTTCTCTTTTTTTAATACAGTTCCCGCTGAGCCGCTGAGTACATCGTGTGCAGTGTTTTAATGAGCATGTCATTTGCTGAGCTTTTAGCATCAAAGCATCTGGGTGCTCAGGAGAAAGACTTGTTCATGGTCAAACTTCATTTGGCAACTCCACACTGCACAGGCCAGGCAGCACACAAGGTGCTTCATTAAGCTTTAGCTCGAGGTCCATTTTAATCACTAAGTGTAAGGTAAGAGCTGTTTCTGAGCTCCATCTGTGTGCTGCTACCAGTGATATTCCCCATTTGTGATTCAGTAATTTAAAAACATTGAATTTCCTGTTTGGCAGCCAGTGTACCTCCATCACTCTTCTCTGATTATAGTGGTTGTAAAGCTGAGTACGGATCTATAACTACAAACCAAGGGAGGCCTCGCCGTGCTCCACTGACCATCTTTATGCTCTGATAATTCAGATGTTGCTGACAGGACTTAATAGAAATGCACTCCCAGCACCTTTAACACCCCTCTCTGTCTGCTATATTTATTAATGTTCGCCTCTCATGTTCCCCGCAGTTTCCCCGAAGCAGCTGTCTAATGTTTGCGAGGAAATGACTGAGTGACACACATGGAAATGTCGGTTTCCAACCCTGTGTGCTTCTGGAATATGTAAAAATGCTTTGGATTTCAACTTTAATGATCCATATAGGGGAATGGATCATTAAGTTTGCTTCATTATGTGTCTTTAAGTTGCAGTATTGATGATAGCCGCCCCAGAGAACATTAGCATATGTTTGTGACTGGAAGAAAAAAGCAAAAACGTGGAAGTCAACAGAGCAGATATATTACTTAAGAATGTTCGAGTTTAACAACTTGAAAATGAATCCGTACCAGAGCATCACGACTAGAAAATATCATAAAACAAATATTTGGTAACACTTTATGATGATGTTATAAATCATGTGCTTAAACTTCTGCACACCTAAATCTGGTGGGTTTAAAAGGTACATTTATAAAAAATAAAAAAAAGACCATAATGACACCATTTTCAGAGCCAGACTGTAAAAACAGAAAGAATCATTAGACTTTCAACTTTCTGATGGTTCTTGAACTATTTATACTGACTTGGAGGGGACGAGTCCTTCAACAATAAGTTACATTTTATATTTACTCTGCCAAGGAACGCGGCAGAGTAAAGATTACTGTACGTTTGTCTGTGTGGAACATTACTCAAAAACAGACCAACAGATTTGGATAAAACTTTCAGGGAAGGTCAGAAATGACACAAGGACTAAGTGAATAGATTTTGGCAGTGATGCAGCTTATAGTCTGGATCCAAAGATTTGTTAAGGATTTCTGTCTCATTGCGAGATCAAGGCACGACGGCAGTGTAGCTATGACAAGTGAACACTACGTCTGCTGCCTGCTGACTGACGATCACATGATTGTGATCCTACTACAAATCTTAGACTTATTGGGACTTATCCTTGGGAAATCATACAATGAACAAGTGATTAAATTGTGGGGGTGTTTCTGAGTCCCATCAATTCCCGCTGGCCCCTACATATTTAGGTTGCACGATTCGGTATCCGTACATAACGTACACATGCACAACACATGCCTGTACTCAGTGCAAGGTCATTTTTGATTAAAGATTTCATCTGTTGGAAATGATACAGACTGAGCAGCCTTGTCTGTACTGAGTACTGAACTCTGAGTGCCTTTCTTGTTTTAATTGTTTGACTTTACTATATAGAAATCTGTTTTCACTTGGACATGAAAGAGCCTTTATGAAAAAAGTTTCTACAGAAGCCAGATTATATTGGCAATAAATCAGTGTTGAAAAGCAGTAAAAGCGGAAAACTTCCAAGTACTTCTAACAGACGCTGTATTTCTGACCAGCCACAAAAACACTCCTGTACAGATTTTCTGCCCTTCTTCATTGAGCAGCTGTCTTTTCCTCTAACAACTGTGTGAAATTTAAATTGCAGGCTAGCAAAACAAACCCTCCACTGTTTTATTTCCTACTTACTTAATTAACTGGAGTTACATCCAACAGCTGATCTTTGTAATGGAAACAGAAAAGCTTCTAGGACTGATTCCAGTGTTGTTCCTGTAAACATTAGCAAATTTCTGCCTTGAAAAAAACACCAGTAATGACTCGGTTATTTGTTAGTGATGAGGAACAGCAGTTCATGACACAAAATTCATGCATTAAATCATCGTGTGTCACGCTTTAGTTAATTGCTGCTTAAGTATTTGATTTGTACCCATTTTATAAAAGGTTACCAAATATTTAGCTGTTACTGGCAGCTGAAAAACATCTGATTACATTCTCTCCAATTTAAGGACGTTCCAGGACAAATATTAAAATTGCGTTCATTTTCTCAGAGGCAACCCAATTTAATGAAATGGGACCGTTAAAGTCATCGGCTGCACACTGTCACAGACTCTTATTGACATGTTCCAGTGCCCCGTTAATGCCTCCACAGCCTCAGAGCATCAGCAGCCGGGCTGATGAAACCATATTTACAACGTGGCAACACAAAAGCATTCAGATCGCTTGTTGTCTTGGCCTAATGCACGGCAGCATTAGCCTCGGTGCTGCTGTTATAAAACGTGAAGTCAAATCAGTGTTACTCCAGCCATTTGTTATTAAGTGCAGATTGGAAAAAACAGCCCGCAGCCTCACAGCTCAGCATTTATCAGGTCCACAGCTCTGATGGGTGGATTTATTTTACGGTGAAACCAGTAGCACAGAACACGCATGTAACTTTAAATTATGTGTAACGCAACATTAATTATTGAGCAGATTATGAAGCGGTAATTACAGTGCATCCATAATAAACTGCTCTAATGTCATTTGCTTCTCAGAGTTTCATTTGTTTAGCTCAAACACACTGTGGCTCGCTAATTATTTCAGTAATTTGGTTTTTTTTTCTTCTGCAGGTGTCGGTCTTTCCTCATGAGTTCCTCCAAAAACATTTTAGATTTAATCCATCCATTCTCTATACACCGCTTTATCCTCACTAGGGTCTATCCCAACTGACTCGGGTGAAGGCAGGGGACACCCTGGACAGGTCGCCAGTCTGTCGCAGGGCTACATATACAGACAAACAATCACACTCACATTCACACCTACGGGCAATTTAGAGTAATCAATTAACCTCAGCATATTTGTGGACTGTGGTTGGAAGCCGGAGTCCATCCATCCATCCATCCTCTATATACCGCTTTATCCTCACTAGGGTCGCGGGGGGTGCTGGAGCCTATCCCAGCTGACTCGGGCGAAGCCAGGAGTACCCAGAGAAAACCCACGCATGCACAGGGAGAACATGCAAACTCCGTGAAGAAAGATCCCAGGCCCAGGCTGGGATTTGAACCGGAGATCTTCTTGCTGTAAGGCGAAAGTGCTAACCACTACTCCACTGTGCAGCCCGCTTTCTGATATGCATCAAATTTATATTCCTCTGTGCAAAAAAAAATGACTAAAATATACACTATGCCAAGAATCGACAGTAGTTGTTCAGATCGGAAAGGAAACCAGACAAACTGCACTTAAAGGTTTTATCTCCCAAGTTGATTTATTTTAGTCTTTCATGTGGACATGCAAATACACCAAAGAGGATGTTGGTGGTCTTTGACAGAAATGCAGGAAATATTTAACTGAACTGAAAGCGAGTGGAAATCCCAATACGTCCACAGCTGTATTCACGTTCACAGCCAGCAAGGTCGAGTCTGCTGAGGGCTCCATTGGTGAATTAATGCATGAGAGTGTGTATTTACGGCTCCATGGGGGGCACACACACCACATGGCTCTGAATCAAGGATGAAAATGTGTGTCTGTGAAGCCGAGATGCTGAGATATGCATCGGCGCGCCTATTGATCCTGTTTATTGACACCTCTCACTTCTCATTAAGTCGCAGACATCCATCACAAAGCTGCAGGTTCCCATGGCGACTGTTGGAGGAGCTTCAGTGCACCGGGAAGGTCCAGGATTACATGTGAGAGAAAGTGTGGAGGTATTGTGGATGTATGTGTGAGTATAAAACACACAGCAAACACTGGTGTCCATGGGGAGTGTTCACACTGACAAGTGAGTTTTAAGACCTGAGGGCAAATCAGTGGAAAGCACTTGTGACACTGAGACGGGAAGATTTCTGCAGAGCCTCGCTGTTTCCTCACCGCAGCTGTCTCTTGATTTAACAATTTTATATATAGAAGTGTATTATGTTGGCTTTAGGAGAGTGCTGTTCAACTCAGTGCAAAGATACAGAATGAAACAGGAGCAGTCACATGGTCAATTCAGGAGTTTATCCTGATCATCTGAGTTGGTGCAGAAGTTTGTATGTGGATGTTCATAATGGAGAGTCTGGGTAAAAATAAACTTGATTTGGTACAACAAAGCAAGTTTAGTGGGTTACTGAGATATGTTGAGCCCAAATCCAGAGTTTTAGCAAAAGTGGCTCTCTTTTAACCTGATCACCATGGTAACTGGCTCCAGAGGCGGTTCTGTTCAGAGTTTAGGATTTAAATCAGTTGTAAGAAGCGTCTCCCTTTAATGGGTCCTTTTCCTGACCGTATTCTCTATTAGGATACAGATTCTCAGATGAGGGAATGTTTTATGTCTGCAGACTTTCTGAGCTGTACTTTGCGTCACATTGTCACAGGAACCTTCATGCATTTAGTTGTTGTTGCACAAAATGCGCAATATTTGGTCTTGATTTGCTGCCAACTCCATTTCGCCCCGCTGGTATTGGCGCTAATTAAACGTAGATTAGAAATTTAAATCGTCTATTTATATTTATCAGAGAGAGTAAGTAATTAATAACATTAATTTCACTATAATTCAGCCAAAAATAAGTGATTTCCACTTGTCTTTCATTATGGAGCAGTGTCAGAACTAAATGGACTTGTTTAAATGTATGAAATTTAAAGTTTGAGATCACTAATTGCCAAATATCACATTAGAAATAACTGAGACTGCACTGAAATTAACTATGCAGTATTATAGATATAGTAGCTTATACAATTAACCGTTTTCTTCAAAGAATTCATCTCTTTTCTTTCAAGCTTTAATCTCAGAAAAGGACCAGCAGGTGGAAAACCTGAAGAGTCAGCAAAGTGTGCTACGTGGGGAAAGTACCTCAGTTAAGACACTGCAGGGTACAATTCAGTCCTTGGATCAGGGCAAAGCTAATCTTGCAAATACAACCAAATTTCTCTTTTGAAGTTGGCAACACTGGGAAAGAAAACAAAATATTGAAAAAGTGGACCAGAGTTGAGGAAAACATGGACGGGATCGTTCCAAAAAATGGACCGGACTGGAGTTGAGGAAAACATAGACCGGATCGCTCCAAAAAAGTGGACCGGACTGGAGTTGAGGAAAACGTGGACCGGATCGCTCCAAAAAGTCGACCGGCCTGGAGTTGAGGAAAACGTGGACCGGATCGCTCCAAAAAGTGGACCGGCCTGGAGTTGAGGAAAACGTGGACCGGATGGCTCCAAAAAGTGGACCGGACTGGAGTTGAGGAAAACGTGGACCGGATCGCTCCAAAAAGTGGACCGGACTGAAGTTGAGGAAAACGTGGACCGGATCGCTCCAAAAAGTGGACCGGACTGGAGTTGAGGAAAACGTGGACCGGATGGCTCCAAAAAGTGGACCGGACTGGAGTTGAGGAAAACGTGGACTGGATGGCTCCAAAAAGTGGACCGGACTGGAGTTGAGGAAAACGTCGACCGGATCGCTCCAAAAAGTGGACCGGACTGGAGTTGAGGAAAACGTGGACCGGATGGCTCCAAAAAGTGGACCGGACTGGAGTTGAGGAAAACGTGGACCGGATGGCTCCAAAAAGTGAACCGGACTGGAGTTGAGGAAAACGTGGACCGGATCGCTCCAAAAAGTCGACCGGAATGAAGTTGAGGAAAACGTGGACCGGATCGCTCCAAAAAGTGGACCGGACTGGAGTTGAGGAAAACGTGGACCGGATGGCTCCAAAAAGTGGACCGGACTGGAGTTGAGGAAACAGTGGACCGGATCGCTCCAAAAAGTGGACCGGATCGCTCCAAAAAGTGGACCGGACTGGAGTTGAGGAAAACGTGGACCGGATCGCTCCAAAAAGTGGACCGGACTGGAGTTGAGGAAAACGTGGACCGGATGGCTCCAAAAAGTGGACCGGACTGGAGTTGAGGAAAACGTGGACCGGATGGCTCCAAAAAGTGAACCGGACTGGAGTTGAGGAAAACGTGGACCGGATCGCTCCAAAAAGTGAACCGGACTGGAGTTGAGGATAACGTGGACCGGATCGCTCCAAAAAGTGGACCGGACTGGAGTTGAGGAAAACATGGACTGGAGCAGAGGAAAACATGGACTGGAGCAGACAAGAGGCAAGACAGAAGAGAGCAGAGACGAGACAGAAGAGACGAGACAGAAGAGAGCAGAGACGAGAGAGCAGAGACAAAAAAGAGAGCAGAGACAAGACGACAAAAGACGACACCTTGAAGGAGCAGTTGGACAAGGACAAGGCTGCCCTCCTTGAAAACAGTGCCTTAATCTCAGAAAAGGACCAGCAGGTGGAAAACCTGAAGAGTCAGCCAAGTGTGCTGCGTGGGGAAAGTGCTTCAGTTAAGACACTGCAGGGTACAATTCATACCTTGGAGCAGCACAAAGCTAATCTTGCAAATACAACCAAGTTTCTCTTTTGAAGTTGGAAACACTGGGAAAGAAAACAAAATATTGAAAAAGTGCAGAGAAGAGTGCACAGATGAGACGAGAGAGCAGAGATGAGAGAGCAGACAGACGACAAAAGACGACACCTTGAAGGAGCAGTTGGACAAGGACAAGGCTGCCCTCCATAAAAACAGTGTCTTAAACTCTTTCCACATTCAGTCTCAGTTCTATTTGCCCCTCTAACACGTCCCTACTTTCACAGCACCATCAGTTTCATGTTACTGTCCCAGTCTCTAGAGGTGGTGAGGGCAACATTTTCCTTTAAGTCTGATATAAGATTTCTTAAAAATACCTTTGTTTTTACAGGAACATTCTTGCCTTTGTTTTTAAAGCATTTGCTAAAAA
The DNA here is from genome assembly GCF_021347895.1 of Acanthochromis polyacanthus. Taxonomy (NCBI): domain Eukaryota; kingdom Metazoa; phylum Chordata; class Actinopteri; family Pomacentridae; genus Acanthochromis; species Acanthochromis polyacanthus. Next base: position 22,566,067 of record NC_067132.1, on the reverse strand, counting down.
ACTATCACCCTACCCCACAACATAGATGAGTTAGGTATTTATTTCTCTACACAGTTATGGGCTTTGGGATCGGGGCTGAGCTGGTGGTAGTTGGGTCTAAACTTGAGGATAACTTTGACTTCTGCCTAGAAACGTGCCTGTTGTGTCCATGTTCTGTCTTGGCGTCTTCAGTGGTTGAGGCTTTGTATCTGTTGGTGCTCAATTTTAAAGTCTCCAAACATTTATGAAAATCCAAGTAAAGATATTTGGACAACTGCTGAACACTACTAGGCTGAAGCTGTCCAGTCACAGTTGGAGTTACCCAAGTCCAACACAAATGAGAAGATTGATGTTTTACTGAGTGCATTTCATGACTTTTTTTGGAACTATCATACAGCACACTCTGCAAGTCTCCTTACTCACCATCACGACTGAATAGAAAAACATTCATTATTCAAGTTCCAACTGAAAGTACAAAGTATTAAAGTGAGAGAAGTGCTTTGAACCCCCACAGCACTCGGCCTGATGAATTAAAACTCTCTTATCCCCACCCGCCTCATCGTTTTTGGCTTCTGTCGGAACCCTCCATCACTTCTGGCTCCTTCTCCAACTTTTTTCACCACATCAACTTCTAAATTTTCCAACTTTCTCCCCTCCCCTGTGTTTGATGTAGAGGACCATCTGTGTGCAGTCCAATCCCTCGGCCATTGATTGTAAACGTCCTGCTCGCTCACAGTGCACAGTCAGCCTTTTTGGAGATGATCCGCCGTTCCCCCGAGTCATAGATCACAAACACCGAGCCCCACCGGCTCCACAGCTCAAGGTGGATCATTTAAACTCCAACGGTGTGGAGCAGCTTTAGAGGGATATTTTTCTGTGTGTGTTTCCATATCTGTAGGTATTTGATTAGTAAATAAGATAAAGCTATGAATTATTACTCTTTGTCACACCAATTGTATCTTCACATAAAACAGTTCTTCTGTTTTCTGTATTACTTTACCTTTTATCTTTTTTTAAACAAAAAGTTGAGGCTACATTTATCACCTGCAGCTGTGATTTGTTAACGCGATGTTTCTATGGTTTATTTATGTTTAGGACCAGATATGCTGACCAAATCACTTTCTTCCACATCTCTGCAGAGCAGGGTTGTTGTTTTTTGGCAGCAAAGATCTTTCAAATATCCATTAATCTTTGTAGTGAAGGTTTTCACACTGCAACCTGACAGCGATATTCGTGTCTATGTGATTGTCGGTGAACTGTTTTGTTCTGACAGGGTCTGATCTCATCTTGTATTGATATTCTCAGTCACATATTACACTATTGCATTGGCACTGACTACATTTTTTCCCTCTTAACTGAGGTCTTTTCTTTTAATCACTGTTCCTGAAAACACAAACCAGTCTGTTACTGAAGCTCCTGCCATCCGTGCCCCAGCAATTAATTCTCAAAAGATCTAATAACTCTCTAAATGGTTAAAAAGACAGGATTTTCTCACTTGAGCAACCCAGTTTCCACACAGTTATGTTCCTACACAACTAAGCTACATTCTCAAGTACACTTGTTGGGAAATATATTTTCTGCTGGAATACGTTTGTTTGAAACGTGTCCCAGATATGTTTGTGATTAGCATGTCTTTGTTATTTATGTAACTGCTTTACTGTCACTCCTTTTCAGACAACCAGTCATAAATGAGATGGATTTGTCACCCTGGTAGCTAAGAAAATAGAGGAGATAATTCAAATAGCAAGCAAACAACCGAACATGAAACTTCATTCTGAGATTGATGCTCTCTTGTCCATCATGGGATACAAACTCTGGTCTTCTGGGTAAAGATCCGGCCTCTGCTTTATTTCTTCATCCTGCACTCAAACCTCCTAACATGGATTTTGTGGCCCTTTTCCTACCTCCAAATTGAAACATGAACTTCAAAACGAAGTCTCATTGCCCTTAAAATGTTATTCCGAATACAGTTTACTTTCAAGAACCCAAAACAGAACTCCAGTTGCTTTCTGCTAAAGCTCCAAGGCTTCCCATGACCTGGATGACTGAGAACTAACACAAACATATTGCATTGCACTTTGCGATGAACCCTGTGTGACTGGTGCAGACATATGAGAAGATGTTAAGAAAACTTGTAGAACATTCGAACCACTTTCGTTTTAACCTCAGATTCAGAGAACTCAGACTCATCCCTAACGGCTTACAGCATGGCCTCACAGTCAAAGGCCACAGAGCACAACAGACACTATTAAAGGCCTAGAAGGAACCTAAAGGAAATGTCCAGTTGCTTTTTACTGAAGCTAAAAGGATTACCATGACCTGGATGACTGAGAATCTACTCAGACACTTGTATAGGAACATAATTTTGTGGAAACAGGGCTGCTCTGCAGCTGGTAGAGACCAAAAGCTGAGCTAAAAGACAGTGCTCAAAAAGACAACTCACGCCACAACTTCTGGATGTGGGTGAGTTACTTCTTGCATCATTTTGGTGTGTAAATAGATGAATGAGAGGCTTGTTGTCAAATGTTTTGTGCATTAAGTAGCTCATTTACCACATGTGGCTCCATTATTCTGGTAGCGGTTCAGTATTTGCCAGATTTTTGAATTCGGACGAGCTGAAGTGTTTGAGGATTCCAAGTGAAACATCTTGTTTGTTTAACAAATTGAACCACAGAGGGCTTTTTCTAACCAAACCAGGCTGGCTGCAACACTTTCCTTTACACTTCAGTTCACTTGGTGACAAATCAGCGTCGGTCGCAGCCTTTGACTCAGCAGCTCACACACAACTACAATTTATCCCTTCGACCTCAGGGAGGAAAGATCATTGCCAGACCTTTGTTTCCAGTGACACTAAAATGCATTTCTGCCTCTGCTGTGTTGGGAGGAACTCTAATAACTCACAACAACACACTCGGTTTCCCACATTTAGTGTAGCAGGAGTCCAGCAGGGAAAGCCTCCAGCCTGAAATAGCTGCTCTCACATCTACACATTTCCCATCTCTGCTTTGTGTCACCATTGGAAGCACTGACGGCAGACGCTTCGCAGAAAGCTGATTTATAAGCAGACATCACAGTGCAAACATCTAATTCTGCTTGTTTCTGTTGAGATGGTTTAGAAAAAGAGAACAAAAACAAGAACAAATCACTGCGGGTTGAAAAATGATGCCCGTGGAGTTTGCAAACCAGGGAGGAAAAATGATTCATGAGTATTACATAATGACCACTGTTCTGTTTTTTTTTAATGAAGATTTGAGAAAAAGATCAGCATGGTGGGGTTTGATTAAACCAGAAAGAAAGAGGTTTGACAGTGTGATTTTGCAGCAAACGCACAAGGACACTAAAGCAATAAACTCACTGACTTTGAGAGACTTTGACATAACAGTAATTGCATTTTTTGAATTTGAATTTGACTCTCTTTCAGATAAAGGACGTCTATACTTTAATTAGTCTGCCTCTGAGGACGAACTCATGACTTTGCTTATATAATTTCTAAGACTGAACTTAAATTAGATCGAAGATTCCTCACGGTGCATGTAATGGCATCCATCTGTCCTTTCATGACTGTGAGTTCAGACAAAGCAGTGAAAGATCCTCCGCCGCCCTCCCACACATCTTCACAAAAGCTGAAAATTATGAACAAACTGCAAATGTCATCGTCACTGCATGACTAAATGGTGAGATCAATCAAGCCTCCTGTCAGACTTGGATCAATTGGTTGTCACACCATGCGGTCTTGGGTTAAAAACATCTTGCTGTAGCTATGAAAATGATCAAGATAGTCAGCAGTAGTCTTTACTGTTCTGTGAGTATTTTGAGTAGAAATATCGTCGTGGTTCCATCGGTGACCTAAAGCATGAAAACATTGATGACAGGTTGTGGTACAAATCCTACATTTCTCTATTCGCTCTTAAAATAACTCCTAGCATGAATCACATCTGATGCAGTTTATTAGTGAACACAGCCACATACTTCCAAAGTAATCTTTTAAGTCTATTTAATCCCTCACTGTGGTGTCCAGTCACGTATAGAGTATTTTCTGTAGGACCAGCATAGTGGTGGCAGATTTGTTTAGAATAGTAATGCGATGTATTGACTCCTGAATTCACATTCTCTTGAGCACTGTCTTCTACGGCAGAGGTCAGGGTGAGCTGCAGAGCAAGAAACGGGTTCAGCGATTTCCTCAAGAACGCTTTGATGTTTGCCGATAGAAAGCTTGAACTGGATTAGTTTGGATGGGTGAAAGTCTCTTTGTCAAGATCTCCAGACAGATGTGTGGAGATGATTACAGCAGAGGTCCATACGGTGGATTAAAACGGAGATCTACAACAACAAGGCATAACATTTAAACATTGCATTTACATGTTCATCTGTTACATAATCATCACTAGTGAACGCAGATTTCTCAGTGAGGTTTAGCCATGCTAGCTGCAGGGCTCTGGAGATGTTGGTCAGCACACCAATCAATCAATTACAAGAATTAGATGGACTGGTAAGCGACTAAAAATCAGGTGCAGCAGGAATCAGGAGTATAGAACAAGTCGTAGTTCCGCTCATCGGAATCAAAGTGGTGCCACAGATGGTGTACGGTGCATACAGTCAATTTTGCTGGAAAGAAGACGCCTCAGCTTGGTGTTTAGAGCAAAACGGCATGTGAAAAAAAGCCTGATATATATTGGAAGCCTGTAAATTTGTCAGTTCAGATGAGGTCCAACATGTTTGGCCTGTACCTAATCAGGACTACCACAGTGAATGCATAGTCCTGACAGTGAAGGTGAGAGTTGAATACCCAAAAAAATGGCTGACAAGATGGTAGAAGTGCAGCAAAAGAAAAATATTCTCACTCCTATCTTTTCAAAACACACTGCCAAAATCACACAGGACTTTCTGAAGAAGAAAGAAGTTTTTAAAAAGCCTATGAAACCCGACCTGAAACAAACAGAACACATTTGGAGTGTTTTAAAGAGAAATCGAGCCACGCGACCTCTCTAGCAAAGAGCAGCTGAAAAATAAGCTGAAGAATTTAGAACATCTCACCAGAAATGCTGCGTCTACTTTGCTGTCGAGGATTTTGTCTGTCATTAAAAATTAAAGAGAGCACAAGAAGTTGTCCTGAAAATATAAAAGATTTAAATCTCAGTACTGACTTCAGTTGCATCAACTTCCAGCTGTGGAACCAGTATTTTTTTAAGGAAGTAAATCTTAGATGCTGTTTTTTAATGTTACATAGATACAAATAACCCACTGTTCAACACAGAAGTGATGGTCCTACAATTTAAATTCATATATAGTTAATTATTATTGCAGATAGGGTATACTCACTTCTGTTAGACAGAGCTACTGTATGTTACAATTTAAAACATTCTGTGGTTTATACAATCACTGCAGAAAAATCCTACTTCCTATTAATAAATTCATTCTAAACCATGTTTATGTAGTTTGTTTACCTTATTAAGTGAAGTTTCTTTTAAATATGTTACGTTCACTCTTGACATTTACTTTTTCTACACATTTATATGCAAAACAGCTTTGGTTGCCCATTAGTGTAATTTATACACAACATAAATGTGTCAAATATGCAGCCAGGGATAAAACTGTCCCTGTCTATAGTGATTTATCTGAGCGGTGCTGTTATTCTGTACATTTTGTTTTTCATTCTGGTGACAAAAGACGTCTTAATTTCTTCTAAATGTCCAACCTATGTGATGTTGAATGTATTCCTTAAATAATCTCCTAGTCCACTGTTTGTACCCCACAAATGGGCAGGTGTACGATACAAAACAAGCTATTTTACCCCCACACTGAATATACTGTTCCTTCCCTTCTGAAAGAAGCTGTTTTCATTGCACTTCTCTTCTTTCACTCATTGATTTTCTACATCAGCTTATTTTTATTCAGTGTGTGCAGACTATCCCAGCATGCACTAGGTGAGAAGAACATTTCCCAGATTCATTTTGTTCTCCTCCAAGAACCACTGGGGATGTTGTAACACCTCTGACCAGCTAGTGTGGAAGCCTTTTCTCCCCTTTCCTGACCATGTTCTCTCCGAGCCCCAGGACAGGTTTGGTCAGCGCCTGTGCAGCTGCTACCTCCAGCTAGAAAGAAAGAAGAGCGTTGTTGAATTTCCTGATGAAATAAATCATTTGCATCGTGGTGACAATTGAAGTCATTGTGGAGATGTTCATTTTGAGATGTCACACTGAAATTAAGTGTTCTAGTTAACATTCAGCGCATTCCGAGATAAGTTTTTCAGTTTCTGGGTGCAAGGAAGGAGCCTCATGTTTAACACTCAAGATTAATAATTTGTGTAAAAAGAGAAATAGACAGTTTCCTTAAAAGTTGTGAATTTTATGAATTTCAATTTTAAGAAACAATGCTTTTCAAAATGAATAGCCATGAGTACAGGCAGATGGTAGAAAATACATTGTAGAATCTTACTACCTGGACCTTGCTGCTACATTTCTGACTATAAAGAAATATAATAAAATCTGATCCCCTGAGCAGAAATGAGCTCATAGAATATAGCTTGAGTCAGCAGTAGAACAGCTTAAACTCTGTCTGCTGCAATGACTTTTGACTTTCCATCGGTTTTTCTCCTTACATTCACCCTAATTATGTGACATAAGCTCACATGGATTCCTGATGAGCCTCGAGGACTCGACAAATATGAGACCTTTTTATATCCTCAGACGTTAGCTGCTCTGAAGCTCGGCTACTGCTCCGCCGATGATACGCCGAGGATGACTCACGTAATGATCCACAGTAAATCACAGCATTACGGTCACACAAAGCCTCTCCGTAATGCATCTAATTTCAACAGTTCCACGTCTTATATTCAAAAGGATTGTCTTGTGTAATCATGTGAAAATTGCAGCCTGAGGACATTTGTTGTCTTTGATACCTATATAGTGTAATATAATGCTACATGTTGGTTTGTAAAGGAGGAGACATGACAAACAAGACATACTAGTTTGGAATGAGTCATCATGGCTTTTAAACTAAATCAAGACATATGTACAAATGGATGTCTCTATAATTATGATCAATACAGCAAAGTACACATAAGATGACAGTAAAGCAACTGTTTAGCTGACAATATTATTTTTACTCATGCATTAGGGGAGGTTGTGCAACCTCAACAATAAGGAACTAACGATTGCATAAACAATGTTTTCCTTCCCTTTTCAGATTTTATCCCTTGCTTACGTAGAAAACAACCTCCATGGATGAAAAATTATGTCAATGCAGAAGTACCAAATACTGCATTTCCTCAAATGGCCACTGGAGGCTGCCTCCAAAAGTGACTTGATCCCCATTGACCTCCATGTTAAAATGTCCAACTTTACAGTAGAAATAAACATATTTACAAACATGGTTTTGGTCTCCAGAGTTAATTTTTCCTTTCATAATCACAGTACAAGCAGTGAATTTATATTTAACTTGCCTCTTTAAATTGTATTAAGGCCTAAAATTGTGCAGAATTTAATTTGTGGCTTCTTCCATTGACAGATGGGTGCTGCCATGAAACAGTCTATGGTCCAGAGAAATTTAAAACAAACTGTGACTGTATTTGATGAAGGTAGCAGAATGCATTATTAACCATTTACACGTTGTTATTGCATCATATAAAATATATTTCATGTTTATTGGGCTCTATGTGAACCCACATAATGCTTTTGTTTTCACACATACAGCACATTATCTCCAACTTAATCCGATTTTTTTTAATTAGAATTCCATTTTATTTATTTATGTGGTCGGGACAGTGCATATTAATGAACATACAGTCGCATAATAGTTTACACAAGGTTGCAGTAAATGTTCCGGATTTAGCACAAGGCTAATTTCCATCTGTTTTCCCACACATAAAAGAAAAACATACAGCATTATAGATGTGCAAAAGAACAATGCAGTAAAACAAACAAACGACAATTAATACTGACTGGATTAAACCTACCCTAAAGTTGTCTCATACTGTCTCTTAAAACTGACAAAAGTGGAGCTTTCCCTGATAACTGCAGGTAAAGTATTCCAGTTTGTGCAACCTTATGATCATTATCTATTTCTACTAATGTTTAACCACTTTATTGCCCTTTATCCAGTAACTTTGCTGAGATCTTTTTGTGTCTTTACGAACTATGCAAAGTCACACTCTCTGGAGATGCAGCATCAACAGTGTTGTCAGCATCGATCTCCCAAACAGAGATGAAAACCTTCCGTTTGATGCTGTTTCTGGAGTCAGTGTGATCCCAAGCAGAAGTGATATTTGGTGGAGCACTTCGGTTTGAAATATGTTTTACAAGTTATTCTCATTATCCCCCAGTACCAAGCTGATTTAACAACTTTTAGCACATTCTCCAGGCTGTTAAAGAGAATTACAGTAACACTATCCTGGAGACAGATGCACCTCACACATTTGTACAACTCTGCCATTTCACATTCTTCACCCACTGCTATAAAATGTCGTTCACCAGCAGCCTGTGGTGCCAGGACTGTAGGATAAAGAATAAGAAGAGTTGTTTTTTTTGGCACCCGTACTGCGGGGAATGTTTTTAAGAAGAGAAAGGAGCTCAATGCATCAGGCTGGAGAGACTTCAGAGTTTGAAACACTGTACACTATACGTATAGACAGAGATTTTTCTTCTTTTGTTGGAGTAACAATGAATCCTTGAAGAAAATCTATATGTTGCTCCTCATTCCTTGATGCCTCAATCAGCATTGTAACTCTTAAAAGGTAGCAAGTAAAAGAATGAAAAAGGTTTGCATTGTGAAAGTCAAATAAAATAATCAAGTCATGCACTATAGAAAAAAGATAATGTTGGGAAAAAATAGTAGTAATCTGGGTGCAAGATGCAAGAAAATGAAAAAATGATGGAATACTGCGACGCTGAAGAAAAAAGAAAAAATCAGTTAAAGCTTTACATGTGGATCTGATACACAACTTAGAAGATAGCTTTATTTGTAACAGAACACCAAATTTTTAGGTGATAAGTATTTAAACAAATGGACTTAAAACAGATTAAAGTGAATACATTTAATTGAATAGAATAACTGACATCATCAAACTTTTACATTCTTCTTTTGTGACGCTTTTGTTATTTGTTTATGGGGGGTTACTCCCTTCAGTCTCCTCTTTAACAGCTAAAATGCAGTTGAATAGGGTTGAAGTCTGGAGATTGACTTGGCCAGTCTAAAAGCTTCCACTTCCTGCCCCTGATGAGCTCTTTTGCTGTTTTGGCAGTGTGTTCTGGGTCATTACTTTGCTGCACGATGAAGGATCTCCCAATCAGTTTGGTTGCATCTTTCTTTAAATGGGCAGACAAAATGTTTCTGTAGACTTCTGAGTTCATTTTGCTGCTGCCATCATGTGTTCCAGCATCAATGAAGATCAACGAGCCCGTTCTAGAAGAAGCCATGCAGGCTAAAACCACAACATTGCAGTTTGGGATCATGACCAAATCCTTTCTTTCTAGAAACTTTAGCCTTTCCATCACTTTGGTAAAGGTTCATCTTCATCTCATCAGTCCATCAAACTTTGTCCCAGAGTTTTTGAGGCTCAAATCTGTACTTTTTGGCAAATTCTATCTTGGCCTTCCTATTCTTCTTGCTGTAGCCTCTGCACTTTTGTTCGTGAAGTCTTCTCCCAACAGTAGATTGTGATTCCTTCCCTCCTGCCCTCTGGAGGTTATTGTTGATGTCACTAACAGTTGTTTTAAGGTCTTTCTTTACAGCTCTCACAATGTTTCTGTCTTCAACTGCTGCCGTTTTTCTTGGTCTACCAGTTTGACGTCTGTTACTGAGTCCACCAGTGATTTCTTTCTTCTTCAAGACATTCCAAATGCTTGTACCAACTATGGCCAGTGTTTGGCTCTGACTGATTTTCCATCTTCTCTCAGCTTCACCCATAATCAGCTCTTTGGTTTTCATGTTGGTTACACCTCTAACTATAGATGCAGTCTGCGTAGGCAAAACCCAAATCTGAAACTGAGCGTAGACATAGAGCACCATTTGAATAATCAGTGTAATAGGACACAACAGGGCAACAAAACACATGTCAGTCACATGTTACAGTACTTTTGTTCACATGAAAAATGGTTCAAACAAAAGGTGCTATCTTCTAAGCTGTGTATCATATCAAGATGTAAATACCTGGACATAAGAGCTGACATGTTGATCTCTTGTCTCATATTCCTCTTCATTTATATATTTTTTTCCTTTCAAGTAGCAGCAAATATCTGCAAAACAATAACATTTCTGAGTGATATAAATACAGAAAAGAAACAGTGTATTTTCTATGGTAGCATTTTGTAAAAGAATGAATCACTCTTTGTAAAAATGCAGCTTGTTGATGTGGACATTGAGTACAGTTTTGGCCCTTTTTATCGTCAATCTATTATCTAGAATTTAACCAAAATGATGGAAATCTGTAAATTAAGACCAAATTGTTACCAGTTGCTAACTATTAGAGTTAACAGAGAGGCAGAATATTGCAATGTGGGACTGTTTGGACTTTTCCTTTTAAAATGACTCAGAAGGTGAAATGATGCTTCATCCTGCTGGCTGTCTGTGTTTGAACCTCGGCCATATATCATCTCCTGCTCTGTCCCTGGACTTCACCGTGTCCACTAAAGCAGAAATGCCCTGAAATGTGCAGTGCTGTGTTCTGTGAAAGTGGTTATGACCTCCATCATTACGCACACGCAGGGTGCTGAATGCCGCCAGATTCATGTCTCCTGCGCTCCCGGTGAATTTCACAATTTCTCTGCCCCGGGAGACCTGCTGATATTAATCTGACAGTAAGAACACTGTGACAGAAGACTTTTATATAACTGCAATGCAAATGTAGTTGTAACGGTGGGATTTACCCTTCAAAGCCTTCTAACATACAAATCAGGGATGCCTTCGCTTAATGATGCGCAACAGTTTACTCTGCTGTGACATAATGATGGTGGGAAGCTGCCCGCGCGTTATTGTCATCGCTCTGTCATCTCATATTTTGGGTGAATGCGCGCGCCCGTGCGTGCGTGTTTGTGTGTGTGTGTGTGGTGGGTCTAGCCTCTTTTGCGCGCCACCCCACCACCAGTGCGTGTGCACGAGTGTCCGCAAAGACGCCACCGCTGCTCCTCTCCAGGCGCGCAGTCCAGACCGTCCACAAAACTTTGATGAGCTGTAACCTCCCCCTCCTCCAGGCGACAAAACAAGGTTATAACTGGGAGGATTCATCAGTTTTTTTCCCTAATAGATATATAAATCCAGGGCTGCTAATTCTGGCTGATCAAGGTGAGTAACCTGCGAGGACAGTGATGCGTTTCCAGTGCGCGTCTTTTCCTGAACGTCTCCGTGTGTATACTGCTGATAGTGTTTTGCATGATCCACAAGTGTCTCCTCAACCGAAGTGTGTTAGTGCAGCTGTAATATTTGCATTAACGTGATTATATCCACTTTTTTTCACGAGGAATTAAGTGTTTATTTGCATGCGTAATTGTGGCTCAGTCGCACCTTATTTGGCCACCTTGTGCCATATTACACATTTTTTCCAGTTCATCCACGTTATAGTCTCATTATGGAGCTTTTTTCTCCCCAACAAACAGGTGTCAGAATGGAAAACACTCCGGTAGAAATCTACAAAGAAGATAATAAGTGCCTGTCCACGCTACAAGAAGACTGTCTGGTGAATTCTTCTTCTGCTTGGGTGTCTGCATACTCCGACAGCCGCAATGTGAGCCACGACGATGACAGCTGGGAGCAGGAGAGCATGTCCCCCATCGTCCCCATCATCACTGCAGTCTACTCCTTGGTGTTTGTGGTCGGCTTGTTGGGCAACTGCCTGGTCATGTATGTGATCATCAGGTAAGATCGTTTTTGAAGTAAAAATTACACCATTCAACCCACTTATTGCTCCTATGATGTGCCAGATATTAACTTAAGTCACCGTGCTGATAACTGAGGAAATATATGAGCAGTCAGAAGGAGGGAAACATATTTATGGCATGTTTTCAGCAACAACATCTAGCTAGAAGACTTTGTGTCTCCATGCTGTAAATGTTAGTGCTTGTGGATAAAGCATTGGCACCACTTCTGAGGCTTTTACAGTGAACTTTAAACCATCTGCTGTGTGTCTGATCTCTTGTTAGTGGCTGTATTTTTTGTTCTTGGATGCACTTCCGGGACAGGTTCATCCCGGGAAAAAGGTACAAAGCTCTTGGCTCTTAGCCAACAGAAAACAGGGTTGCATTCAGAGTTAATATGAAAGCTGTCATTTCTAATCCGGCATTAAATGTGTGGAGTGACACTATGAGCCGATTCTGCCTCCTTCAGGCTGAAAAGTGCCCAAAACCTTTAAACTACCCGATGTTATGAATCCAGCAACTCTCAAAATAAAACAATCTTCTGTAAATCTTCTCCAATTCTGGCAGACGTGATATTAATTATAGTTGAAACCAGCGGCGCTCTGTCAAGCTGATAGCCTGCTTGCTCCTCATTGGGCTTTATTTATAGTCTGTGAGAACAGCAAATCCTATCTGATGTAATGCAAAGTGCAGCAGTGCCATCCAGAATACTTCAGTCCATAGACAACAATGACCTAAAATCAGATATAGATTGTTTCGCCTGTCGGTTAGAGCCAATTGTGTCAATTCGCTTCCAGAAAAGACTGTATGTTTTACTGCATAGTTGCTCCACGGAGGACAATTCAGCACATAAAGAAGATGTTTTATGTTGATGGAGTGTAAACAAATATCTGGAATTACAATAATCTAATATGGACCCTGTCAACTCAGGCCACGGAGTAAATGTTATTCTATAAGGCTTTATTAGAAGTGTCTGACATGGTAGTGCAACTTTTATTTCTTTAAATGTGCATTGTTTGTATTGTTACTATTCAACATTTTTACATTAACTCTGGATCAAATGAGAAAGTGCAACTTGTTGTGAGGAACTTACAGATAAATACCACCCAATACCAGGTCCTTTCAGTTCTAGAGAGCATTATGGTGTCTTTCAGCAAATATTTTTATCTTACCACCCATAGCTTTAAATTTGGTTCCTCATAAATGTTATTTCCAGCAGCAACAAGCACCCACTTTATGCTCCAAACCCAGCACAGAGGGAGACAAAGTTTGTGACTAAGTGGTGAACAGAGTTAAATGTGTAGCGGCTAATAAGCCAATTTTTGTTTTTCAGGAGTTGGTGGAGACCAAAGCAGAGCTAAAACAGAGATTATATCTGACTTCTGTTGGTCACTTGACCAGAAACACAATCCCTAATCAATAGTATCTTGCTAACTGTCTGTTTGATGTGTAGAGAGGCAACTGTTTGCTGATATTTTTTGCCACATATCAGCTTATATGTTGTGTTTGAAGTTTGCTTCTCTTCAATCAAGTCGCCAGAAAGTCAACTTTAAGGAAAACTTTCAAGTTTTAGGAAGACATTTCTATGTTTTGCTGCAAGTTAATTGAGGAAATTGATGTCACTCTCATAATTATCTATTAAATATGAAACTCCAGTTAGAGGCCAGTTAGTTTCAAAGCAAACTTTTTACTGATAAACAATTTCTTTTTACATTACTGCATGAGTTTAGCTTGTAGGTAATTTTTATTTATTTATTTATTCTTCCTCTGTACAGATGCTACCTCCTTCCTGGTGTTTACAGTCTGTATGCTAAGCTAAACTAGCTGGATGCTTGGTGCAGCTTCACATTCAACCATAAACTGTGTTATAAAAGATTAAACTAGCCTCTGTGTCTGAAAAAGGAAACCAAGCTAAAAAGACATAAATCTGCATTCTTTCTGTCAGCCAGTAGGGGGCGACTCCTCTGGTTGCAACAAGAAGTCTGATTGTATAGAAGTTTATGAGAAAATGGCCATACTTCTCAGTTTATCTGTTATCTCAGTGGTCATATATAAAATTAGATTATAGTCTTGATTGTTAGTTTCAGGTCTTCTTCAAAACAGGTTGGTGTTCATTTTGTAAATTACGGTTCCATTTAGAAGAAAATACGTGATGAAACGAGGTATGTTTTCTGGATTGATGAAGTGCTACTGGATGTAAGGAGTTGGCCATAAGATTTACTCTTCAAAACGTTTGTCCATAAACCAGTGGGCGATGCCTCTGTGGTCACATCCATCTTTCATATACAGTCCATTTCTTTAATCCAGCCTAGAAACAAAGTCAGTCTTCTCATGTCACTTGGCAAGCGAGTGAATACTTCTGAAAATGTGAACTACTTTTTGATTTTTTTTAAACTTCACAAAAATATATAATGGGAGAAATTCATGAAAGAAAAGAATGGAAGTCTGACTTTGATGAATGTACATTCTCCTAGCAGCAGCCTGAACAGAAGGTCCCAGTCGACTCATCTGTTCTCTGGATGATCGTAGAAAAGAATCATGAATATGCTGCCTGGTACTTACAGATTGTGCTGAATCAAGAGAAATGTGCACAGATATCGTTTAGGCAATGCCACAGGAAGAGATAAGATTAGAATGAAATTAAACTTTGCAAAAGTCACAACCCAGATTATGCTATTGTATTTTAACAAAATGTAAGCAAGGTGATTATACATGGTCTGCAGTCAGCAGTGTAGGCCTACTATACATAACAATTAAGTGTGAGTCAGAAAAATTACATTACGGATTCAAGGCAGCTTTGCAGCCTAATGGACGATGTTTAATTCATGATGAGGCAAGAAGAAAGGTGCTCTCCAGAGTCAGAAAAAAATGCTACCAAGGTAGTCTGGGTGGATGGATGACTCTCGCTGTGGCTCCTGTCTTTGTAATCACCGGACAAGCTTGTGTTCTACATGTTTAACAGGTACACAAAGATGAAGACGGCCACCAATATTTATATTTTCAACCTGGCGCTTGCCGACGCCCTCGTCACCACCACGATGCCCTTCCAGAGCACCGACTACCTTCTGAACACGTGGCCCTTCGGCGAGGTGGTCTGCAAGGTCTTCATCTCCATCGACTACTACAACATGTTCACCAGCATCTTCACTCTCACCATGATGAGCGTCGATCGCTACGTGGCCGTGTGTCACCCGGTTAAAGCACTGGACTTCCGCACTCCCATCAAGGCCAAGATGATCAACGTGTGCATCTGGATCTTGTCGTCGGCTGCAGGGATTCCTGCTTTTGTGCTGGGTGGTACCCAGACGAACAGCGGTGAGGAGGCGTTTTCTACATACTTTAAAAAAACCTAAACTTGCTGACTACTCGCTGTAGCTTCATATTTAACTGTAGACTGTGGAGAAAAGATGGACGTAGCCTTCAATCTGAAAACAGAAACCAATGATGAAAAAACATAAACCTGCATTCTTTCTATCAGCCAGTAGGGGGCAACTTTTCTAGCTGCAAAATGAAGCCTAATTGTATAGAAATCTACGAGAAAATTACCTGACTTCTCACTTTATCCTTCATTTAAACATTTTTCCAATGAAATTACGGTCTCAAATGTGAGTTTTACGTCTTCTTCACAAAAGCATGGTATTCCTTTAGTAAATTAGGGTCCATTTAGAGGAAAATAGATGATGAAGCAGGATATCTGTTGCATGGATTCCTGCTTTTGTACTGCATACCCAGATCAACAGCAGTGAGGTAATGATTTCACTATACTTTCAAAAAGTCCAAATTTGCTGACTGCTAACTGCAGCTTCATATTTAACCATTAATTTTGTAGAAAAGATGGATGTAGCCTCCAAATCTGAAAAAATAAACCTGCATTCTTTCTATCAACCAGTAGGAGGTGACGTCTGTGGCTGCAAAAAGAATATGACTGTAAAGAAGTTTAGCAGAAAATGACCAGACTTCTCATTTATTTATCTCAGAAAACATTCTAACATTCTAACATTTCTAATGAAATGATGGTCTCAGTTGTTAGTTTCAAGTCTTCTTCAATACCACATGGTGTTCATTTTGTAAATTATGATCCCATTTAGAGGAAAATACATGATGAAGCACACTATCAGCATCAGGAATTCAAAAATATCAGACGACTAAAGTATGGCCGTCTGATATCCAGACGACCATACTTTTAAAAAGTCTAAAAGTTTCAGCCAATTTTCTATGCAGCAGAAGAACACACTAATACATTTTAAAGCCCAGAAATATATTTTATCAAGTTCATCTGTCAGGAAAGAGTTTTCCATTAACCACACATCAGGTACATCCTTCCTGAATACAGATGATGTAAGAAAAAAAGAGCAAAGTGTTCCTTCATGAGTGCAGATTAGCTGTTTCATAACAGCGTGCTAAATTGGAAGTTTGACGGTGCAAAGTGGAATTTTATTTGTGATATTTATGATAAAGTAAAAGTGCACTTTGCCATTTATTGAACATCGCGTCCCTTTGATTCCTCCTGCAGATATAACTGAGTGTGCCTTGCAGTTCCCGGAGCCGTACACCTACTGGGACACGCTGATGAAGATCTGTGTGTTTGTGTTTGCCTTCGTCGTGCCTGTGCTCATCATCACCGTGTGCTACTCCCTCATGGTCCTGAGGCTGAAGAGCGTCCGAATGCTGTCCGGCTCCCGTGAGAAGGATCGCAACCTGCGGCGGATCACCAGGCTGGTGGTGGTCGTGGTGGCCGTGTTCGTGGTCTGCTGGACGCCCATCCACATCTTCATCCTGGTCAAAGCTCTCGTGAGCGTCCCGGAAACCACCGCCATCATGGCCGCCTACTTCTTCTGCGTTGCTCTGGGCTACACCAACAGCAGCCTCAATCCCGTCCTCTACGCCTTCCTGGACGAGAACTTCAAACGCTGCTTCAAAGACTTCTGCCTCTCGGCCAGACTGAAGGGGGAGAAGGTGTCGGGGAGCAAAAAGGCCCTGAGCACAGTACAGGAGGCCGCCGTCCCCTTGGAGAACCCGGATGGGACGAGCAAACCGACATGACTAGCGGTGGAACTGTCTTCTATTTCCCACATTGGAAAAGAAGACTCCCATGACCTGGGATTGACCCACGTCACATCAGCAATGTAGACTCTGATTCAGTTCATTTTCATCATCAGCTGGGGTTGAAGCAGTGTCAAAACTGATTGATGAATTTCATTCAGGCATTGAAAAGAACATTTTTAATTGTATTCCACCTTTCACATTAGTTGGCATAGAGCTTTTCTGCATAATAACTTCATCCTCCTGACCCTCAGCGTTTGTTCCCTAACAGCAGCTGATGAAGATTATATAATATTAGGTGCAAGTGGATGTAAAAATGATGATTTGACCAAATGTGATCGAAGTGCATCTTCAATAGTATTTATTTTTGTCCTTCTAGCTGGTATTCATTGTTAAGAAGAGCTCTCTAATTATATGGAATATTAAGCTGCAATCATAAGTCAATTCATCAAATAACACATTAACCCTCTGAACTCCAATACCTACCAGTAGACTTTGAAGGCACCAAAATTACACCATTTATCAGAATAGGGAGCTATAAAGCCATTGAATTGTCAGATTTTCGACTTTGTGACTTGAATGAATGAATAAATTAACCAAATCTAAGCTTTAAATTGTGATATTTCATGAAAATCAATGTGAAATTTACCTCAAATCAACAGTTTGCAATAGCAGAATCTGTGAAAAACAAACAATTCTGCACTCTTTGGCACAATCAGGGAGCCATTAGTGACTCAGCTGTGACCAACAGTAACATGATGAAAATTTTGAAATTTTTCCAGGAAAACAAAGTTGAACTACAGGTGGTGTTTACACAGAACAGATAGGAGACTAGTATGGAAATAAATTTAAAATGTAAATAGTGAAATATTGTGAGTATGTGGGCCTATTTTTGTAAAATATTTAATGACATTTCTTAAAATTACCAGCATTATAACTTAAAAGGAAATGCACAGAAGACATGTTTTAAGTTCTTTCTACTTGTAGCTGTGGATTTGTTCTTTTAATAGAGGTCCAGAAGTTTAAGTTGCTGTGACAAATGATACACAGCAAGTAAAAATGTGAGCAAAAACATGCCTAGAGACTGTTTGGAGTTCAGAGGGTTAGTCTGCCAATAGTGTGCTTTTCATTTTTTAAAATTAAAAATGGCAAACATTTACTGCTTCTACATTCTGAAACAGGATTTTTTTTTTGGTCATACGTTGTAGTAAATTGACTGTCTTAGGGGTTTTTTTTCAGAAATTTCTCATATTTTATAAGCAAAACAATGAATCAACTAATAGAGAAAATGATCATCAGATTACTCAATAATAGAAAAAAAATCATTATAATATTCCTCAACAAGACTTCAGATAATAATGTCAAGATTTCTCAAGAGAGCTGTTGATCATTTGAAGGGAAAATAAGCAAGAGTTTAATGAAAATGCTAACACATATTAAGTTCCATCTTGTCTTAATTAATGTCTCTCTCAAATGTTATTTTTCAGTCATTTTCTCCTCTAATTTATCTGTTGCCAGATGTGCCTTCAAGAGTTCAGGATCAGATGTTTGTAGCAGCAGAGAATGATTTTAGATGTGACAGCTAGAAGGAGTCAAACAGCACTAAATGTATAAAACGCTTGTTTGATTTAACCTGTCAGTGGGAGCTGCATGGATCACTGACAGCAGAGACATGCCAAAAAAAAAACCTTTTCACGTCTGTGAAGAGTGTGAACGGTGCTGATTGACCGGAGCGTGAGAGAAGCGGAGTTTGAAGTTCAGCTGGAGGTTAAAACAAGCGACGTTCGGCTGCATCAAAGCAGGTTCATCACCGAGGAACGTTGGAGGGAAAATCCTGGACTCGAATGTGCATTTAAAATTTGACAGAGGGCTCTCTATCAGCTTTGACTCTGGCGTCGTGTCCAGACTGATAAGTTGTTAAATTAGTGGTCTGTAATTAACTAATCACGTGCTGCGTATGGCTTTTACCACGATACACATAGTCCTACTGAACTGTCCTGCTATTATTATTATTATTATTAATATTTGTGCACTCTGAAGACATGAATAGCTGTTTTACCAAGTTGTGCACATAGTTAAAAACAGTGTTTTCTGACAGCTGTACAGTCGGGTTGTAAAATCCTTTAATTTGTATAAAACCTTTGCACAGACGTCATTGAACTAGACTCTATTTGTAGCATGTCAGTGATCATTGCTGTGGCAGTAAAGGCAACGTCAGCAGCCATATATGCTCTAATATGTTATTTTGAATGTACTGCAGATATATATTGCATTATATAAAAATGTAATTAATCATAGTATAAAGTCCGCTATCTCATTAGAAAACAACAAGTATACAGGCATAAAAATAGAGATATCACAGATGTTCTATTACTTTATAATTGATAAAAGACACTATTCTAAGAAACCACACTGTGGCATCTTTGCTATTTTTTTATTTTTATTTTCAGTTTGTGCTCACTGTTTGAATCTAATCCTGTATATTGACTTCTTCTGCTGTCATCTGAGCAGAACATGTATTGATTGAAACATCCTGTCTGTGAAGTGCTTAGTATTAAAGCAAGTTTAACAAATCCGCACTGACTATTTTCTCGTACGGCGACACGCTCATATTATTGTCAGCTTTGATTTGCTCTATTATTGTGATAGTCATGAAACTTCCTTAGATATTAGCTTTTTAGATGTGTCATTATAAACCAAATGCAGTCTGTCATTGTGACTTATTTAAATGGTAGTGTCTACGGATATGGTCAATTTGCCCGACAGATACGGACCCATACGCGAGTCTCTCGAGTCAAGAAGCTGCTAACCACTGCAAACTGTTGAAAGGTAAGCAAAGGTTAAGGTTAGGGTTAGTGTTAGGGTCAGGTTTAGGGTCCGTACCTGTCGTACCGATGCTACGGGTCCGTACAGCTAGCGTCTACCGGGAGTCACGTGACCAGATCTCGCGTATCTGATTGGCAAATGGCAAGTGCCGTATCCGTAGTCCACAGGCTACGGGTACGGGTCCGTACCTCTAGCAACAACCTATTTAAATCACTCTTTTTTTTTCAGATATTTGAGTGTTGAGAGGAAGCTGCAGCCTGTTGAACTATAAGTCTGCTGCTCCCTCCAGAGGAATGAGAGTGTAATTACCAAAATATCATGAAGAAAAAGAAGCCCTTCCATGATTGATAGCTGCATTTACTTAATTTGGCATGAGCAGAAGCTTCGCAGCTGCCGTCTGTATTAGTGTTTGCATGATTGATAGAAATTTCCCCAACAGCACATCACTTTACTTTAAAGTAAAACCAAGTATGTAAAGCTCATATTGTCAAGAACTGCTTCCAAAATCGAAGTTTTGAGACTAAGAAGATCTATTTGAGGCCTTCAGAGCAAAAATTTGTTTTAAACAAACTATTTTCATGCCATTTCTCCCTCAAGAGGATAAAAAAAAGAGACATTAATAAATTTCACGAGTTTTAAGTACAACATCGGCTAAGTAATGAGGATTTTGGCACATCTATAAACAGGGACACAAGGACAGATTGTAAAACAGAGACAACCTTGAATTACTTTATTCTTTATTTACAGCTTTTACCACATTACGTGTGTCTGGAGACGTCCTTACAAGCCCTTATTTCCGATGCTTTTATGCAATATTGATTTATTTTGTAATAAAAACACTGTGTAGACTGCCATCAGTTTACATCGATAAATTCTTTTTTTCTGCTTCATGACCCCTCAGATTCTTCAGTCACTAATTTACATTCATCAAACTTCCCTTTATTATTTATATGACTGTATTATTATTATTTATCTGATTGTTTGTGTTTGTTATTAAATTCCTCTTTGTAAAGATGTTTTTAAATGTGCTCCAGCATATAAATAAACCCAGTTTAACCAAATGCTTTATTGACAAATTCTGCAAATAAGTCATGCTTAATTCAGTTATAGCAGAAAATCTTGTATACTTTAAGTAAAGGATCAAAAACCCTAGACTTACAGGTTGCATATGTAGGTGTGTCTGCAACTGTCTGTCTATAATGAATATTTAACACTAAACATTGGAAATAAATGTATTCTTTTTGCAACTTAGACACTGTGTGGGAGTGTTTCTGAATATTTTCTCTCCTTGAATCTCTGTTAAATACATGTCCCATGAAAAAGATGCATGTGTGAAGATCATTTTTGTCTTAAATGAGGTGAAAGACACAGAAAAGTGGCTGTTACTGTATGAATAAGTGATGCAAAGAATAAATTAACGCATTGACAATGGAACAAGCTGTGTATGTGAACAAAGTCATGAAATTTGGCTGCAGATCTAAACAGAAATGGTCCTAAATATACCACATGAAATGATAAATGAATAATGACATTAAATCCTCACTGTGGTTATATGTGTTGAATTGTACATGTCGTGCTTGTTGCCTTCTGCCTGGGAAAATTAGAATGAATAGATCTAGAAGAAATACCAGGAGGGCGTGACCGAGTGAGTCAGGATCATGTGACCCCAGTTACGTCACGTCGCTGGCTCTTCCGGGTATTTTTCCTCAGCTGGACTCTGACAGGAAACAACAAACGCTGGTTTCTTTTTTTACACTTTACGCCTTAATTTTGCCGACATGAATCGTATATTTGGTAGCGGTAAACCCAAAGCTCCGCCGCCGAACCTAACGGACTGCATTGGAAGCGTGAGTAAAATTCTAAAGTAACTTTTTAATCCGCTGTGTTGAACAAAGTAAACAGAGAAAGAGCCATTCTCGGCTAACTGCTAGCTAACTGCTAACTAACTTTGTAGCCCAAAACAGGCCACGGTTTGACTTATTTTATTAATTAGCTTAAATAATCGAGTCCAATGTTATATAAATTAGTAGTTTGTTAGTTTGCGGTATTTCATCAGGCGTGTTTTTAAAATCTAGCTTTATGTATTCACAGTGTAGATCAATAAACAAGGCATTTAAACAGAACAATCAGTTTTTCTGTTCAGGTTCTGGATCAGCATTATGTCATTATGAGCAGGGGATTGTGGGATTTGAGACATATGACTGGTATGGAGCAAAAACTGTGTTATTCAGTGAGAGGAAATGCCTGACTTCAACCTGTTTGACTGGTTGGCTGTGTGGACAGAGCTATTGTTAGCTGGCAGGAGTGGAGGAAGAAACAGGTCATTTTAAATATGTACAGTTTGCCTCAATGTACGCGAGAAAAAGGTCTTTAAATTTAACAAATACAATAAAAATGATATGAATTAAAACCAATTTATATGAATGCACAGTTAGACATAAAAATAATAAAAACTAAAGTGGAGATAATCCTTTAATTTGTTGAGTTTTCATGTATATTTTAGCTAACTTTAGTCACATTTATCCCCATAATTAATACAATATCTTAACCTTAATATTTATTATCGTCAGGTAAAGTTTTTTTTACATAACTATTTAAAACATCTTTAATATTCACATTGCTCAGGTAAATTTACATAATAAGTAACACTGTAGGGTCTTAACCTTTATTTCAAACCTAAAAATTTCTCCTCTGTGGGAGTAGTAAAAGTTTATGTTATCTTATTTAAACTCATTGGGTTAATTAGTAACAGCAAGCTTAATTTTTTGACCAGAAAGCAGTCTGGCTCAACAACCTCAAACATGTCGTATCAATGCAAGTGGCTTGGCTTTGCCTGACATGTATTTATTAGATTAATGCATTGGTTCAAATCAGCTGTATTTGTGTTTTAAGGGCTCCTATTAAAATTTTCACACTGTTAATGATCAGTAGTCATGTAATGGTTCTGTTTCTGTTTCCTGCTTTCAGGTTGATTCTCGGGCAGAATCCATTGACAAGAAAATCGCCAGACTAGATGCTGAACTTGTGAAGTACAAGGATCAGATGAAAAAGATGCGAGACGGACCTTCAAAGGTGAGATTTACCTTTCATTGCTGCTGGTAGAGCAAAGAGACGGTGGGGTTCTTTTCCTAAAATTGTTGCAACAAGGCAAAAACAAAAGTCCACTTAGCTCAGATGTAAACACAAAGTAAGGATTTATTTTATTTATTTTATCAAACAGACACACAAGCAGAGGAAAGTGTCATTGTGTCTCAATATATAATCAGTTATTGAAAAAGAAAATGTGCAGCTTTGGTCTCATTGATGAGACAAAATACAACCTGAAAGCTGAATTATGTGAGAAAGAATTTGTAAAAATACAAATCTGGCCACACATTTTAGAACATTTTTGACACACATTCAGAGACCCTGTATTTAGTTGTAACACGTAGATATGTTAATTCAAATAAATGCAGCTTTTTACTTGTCTTATGTTCGTGTCTATTTCATGTTGATCATTCACTGAAAAAAAAATCACATTTTTATTTTATTTTTCTTTCGTTCACTAGAACATGGTCAAACAAAAGGCAATGAGAGTTCTGAAGCAGAAGAGAATGTAAGTCATTTGATCTCCCAAAGTCAGTGTTTAAATTATTGAAATTATCAAATTAACCCTGTAAGTCTGACTTAATGTTATCATTTTATCTTCCAGGTATGAGGGCCAGAGAGACAATCTCATGCAGCAGTCGTTCAACATGGAGCAAACAAACTACACAATCCAGAACCTTAAAGACACTAAAACCACAGTAAGAGATGCAGAACTGTGACCCAGAAAGATCCTTATTGAAGAAAATGTGGTTTGTACTAACAGAAGGTTTCTTTTTAGGTTGACGCCATGAAGCTTGGCCTTAAAGACATGAAGAAGGCGTACAAGAACGTGAAAATTGATAAGATTGAGGTATTTGCTTGTTGATTTATTAACTTTTTTGACTGTAACTAAAGATTGTTTGTATTTGTTGGTAAGAAAATGTGACTTGTGAATGTGAAATTTGTTCTTAAAATCCTCATCAGTACACTTAAGAGGGCCAAAGAAATACTCTGGCCCTGTTTCAAGACGCACATTTTAATTCTTTTGGTTATATTTAGGATCTCCAAGATCAGCTGGAGGACATGATGGAGGACGCCAATGAAATCCAGGAGGCGATGAGCCGAAGCTACGGCACACCTGACATCGATGAAGATGACTTGGAAGCAGGTGAGTAAAACACCTTTTTTACTATTTACTCCAAAGCTGCAGTCGTCCTTTATCCTGATTTTTCTCCTGAACACATCTAAATGAATATTACCACTGTGTTGTTAGTAATAGATAAGAATATTACTGTATTAGTAATAACTAATCCCGATACACCCAAGAAAAAACTGTGGCTTCTGAAGTGCATTCATCCCACCCTGCACTGTTTGAATATATCACCTCATGTGTAATAACCTGCTTTATTGTTATACACACCTCAATCCTTTTCCTACACCGTGCCTTTATTTTATGTAGTGACTTTTATTTTATGTAATGACTTTGTGCTCTTTTATTGTATGCTGCTGACCCAAGACCTGCTAAACTGCCTTTTGTTGATGTTTAACAATGAAAATAGACAAAGTACAAACAAAAAGAAAGACAAAGATCCATTCGATTGTACACTGGTGACTTTGAGACCATATTTTTCAACATAATTTTTATTTTGAAGCCCGAAACTGGATTTTCTTCATATGAATCATTTGTTTAGCATATTGGCATACAGAAACAAAAATCTAAAGTTTCAAGAATGATTTCAAAATAAAGAATTTCAGAAAAGAAAACGGCACCTGCTAAACACAAAGTCACAACAGCCAGTACCGAGTATGGCCTCCGTTTGCTTCGATGCAGGCAGCAATCCGTCGGCGCATGCTTTGGACCAGGCTTCTGATTGTGGGTTGGGAACAGCCCATACGCCTGGCTACATCACTGTAGCTCAAACCGGCCTCCACCATACCCAGTGCCCAGAGACGTTGTTCATGTGATAGACGGGGCATGATGCTGTTCACTGGACTAACAACGGTGGCCTTTTTTGGGCCTTTATATAGGCCTTCAAAACCCATTCTCAAATTGTGCAGATACTCACTGAGTATTGCTTGGTGTGTATTTGGTTCACTTTTGCAAAGTGACCAACCCATGTGCAATGAATCATGACAAAATGACAACTCGTCATTATCTCAACTACCAGGGCAGTAGATCATCAGTAAATCCACAATGAATAATTACAACCCCCCTACAAGTAGAATTCTGCGTACATTTCTACCTCAAACTTTCTATTGATTGTCAGTATATAATCTAGATCTAAAATATTATATTTTTATTTATATATATACATATATATACTATTACCTTTTCAAGCTGTGAATGTGATTAAAAACGTAAGTGCTTCAATAATGTCTTTCTCCACATGAATATAGACGATTTTAAACTTTAACACTGTAGATTCTAGCACCTATTTTCATTCCACAAATAGTTTACAATTGACCAGGTGAGTTTATAACCCCCCAAAATAGACAACCAGTAGTCACCAGGTTTGCTTTGAGGTGATCTCTAACCGTTGCCGTGTCCACAGAGCTGGACGCTCTGGGAGACGAGTTCATGTTGGACGACGACAGCTCCTACCTGGACGAGGCCTCGACTGCTCCCTCCATCCCAGAGGGTCTGCCCGGCGACAAGTCAAACAACAGGGTACTGAACAGCCTTGCATTCAACTTGTTATACAAATGTTGTCACTATTTTAAGACAGCTGCTTTAATAATAGGTATTGTTGTCTTTGTGTTTCAGGATGGTGTCCTGGTGGATGAGTTTGGCCTTCCTCAGATTCCTGCATAAAGGTGCAATCAGAACCTGCAACATGCTAGTTTTACATGTATCATAGCCTTATTTTGTATTTATCCAAACACTCCTGGCCTTAGAGGGCATCAATGAAACCAAAGCTTCTTTTTCCAGTGAATGGTAGAAACTGTAACATCTAATCAGGCATCTTTAATTGAAGGTTTTGATTATTATTCTTTATGTTGTGCTGATTGTTGGAATTGGGGCTCTTTTATCTTTGTACAGTTTCTGCGGCACTGAGCTGCAAAAAGCAAAATAAATTATATTTTTCAAACAATACTCAACTTTGTGTGACGTTGAAGTCATTAAAAAAGATCATCATTAGTACAAAAGTCGCTTTATTGTCAAGTTAAATGTGTGGAAATGTAGAATCAATAACTTAAACACATTCATTTGGCAAGGACTGTTTTTAGCAAAAATAAATATGGGCTAGTTTAAACTAGAAAAGGCAGCATTATTATCATTCTATCATCACCAGCTCAGCCTGTAAGTGTGAGGGAAGAGTTTCTGGTGCAGATAATCCACCACACTGGACTTGTTTTGCAGCTTTTCAAATTCGTAGTAAGGAATCTAGAAAACACAAACAGTTTCATGAGGTTAACAGGAAACCAAAGCACCATAAGTCACCGCTATTCTTGAGTTTTAGGATTCAAAAACTGTTGATGATGAGGGTCTAACCTGAACCACTTCATATCCCAGGAGCCGTAGATGTCGCTGCTTGATGGCCTCTTTTCCCAGCAGCTGCCTCTTGTTTGTAGTGAACCTCTTCTGTCCATCGATACAAAGAGCGATCCTGCAACACAGTGGAGCGTCTCTCAGAGATGAACATCCACTGACGTCAAAAACCCTTTTAACACACGATCACTTACCTTTTGTACACCTCATCGACATGACTGGCAGGCAGCACACATCCCTCTTCATCCAGTTTTATCTCCACGTCTGCAACAACAAAAACAAGCGTTACGCCTTCAGTAGGTAAAATACAGGAAACATTTAGAAGACAAACGGCTGTATAAAGGTTGTTACCGAGTGTGTAGCAGTACGGCGTCAGAACTTTGGATCCAAAGTACTGACGATCTCCGAGCAAATCCTCCAGTCCGTTTTTTACAGAGTTGTACAGATGTGGATCCACCGGAGTCTCCAGAGAGCGACCAGACGTGAGGAAGGACTTCACTCGGTACTTTGGAAGGAGCCTCGGGCCCTGATGCAGGAAAAAAGACACATGAATCAAAAGCAGTGTACAGTATTGCGATTTCCATTCAGTCAATTAAGACCATTTGTCAACTGTTTAAATTTCACAGATATTCCTTATTCTTTGATGGGACATGAGTTTTTCCTCATTTTTAATTGATATCTGACCAACAATGCAAAGATAGATAAAATATCGGTAATAAAAGCTCTCTCAGACCTTCAGAATAAAAGCACATCATCCTAATGTGTTAGCATTTAAGGGTTGTGGATTTCAAACTAAAAAACAAGCATATCAGTAGAGAAGTGCTTGCTTAAATGGGATCAGAAGGAAACTTGGATTAGTTTGGTTTCTTGTGTAATATTAGTAATATTCAGATCTTAACCTTGGTCATATGTTGTAAATTGCTACTACATAAATTAAATCTGACTGAATTTATAGATGTCTTCTTATTACAAGGATAGTTTTTTAAGTTATTTTTTGGAGAAATACTGCTATTATTCGTATTTTACAAACTTTACAGGTATATAAATTGGTTCTAAAGATTCTGTGTTAGCATGAGAAACTGATTGCAAGATAGGAAAGGATAGGATCTTTATTTTGTTTTTGGAATATGGAAATAGATCTGTTTCATGTATGAATAGAGAAAGTAACTTTTCTTTTTTTTTTCATTTGTACACTGAATGTAACAGAAAATTAAAGTCAGGGAGAACAGTTTTACTGCTTATGAGGTTTGACTAGACAATGACATGTAAAGCCATAAAACAGTCAGATGTCAAATTAGGAGCACATAGAAGTTGTGATGATTGGGACTGGGGGGAAATATCTAATTTAAATGAAGTCAGATTGACTTTTCTGCTGTCTGTCTGAAATGATTCTAACACCAACAATGGAAGTGTAGATTTTATCACAGATAACTGCGATGCACTGAACCTCACACTGATGACATGCTAAGGCAGAGGGTGTGTATTCAGGTTTCTCCTTGTTCCTTTGTCATTGAACTCACGCTGTTTATCTCTTGACGTCATTTTAAATACTTTACCTCGTAGGAAGGACACTCCAGCTTCACAGTGATGTAGAGCTGAGTCAGCTGTGCCAGAACGGCCCGCTCAATGATCGTGTCCTCCTCTACAACAAAAAAAACACAACTTGTACGTAAATTGTGTATTCATGGAAAGGTTTTCAGCACTGCAGGTGTCTGGCGGCAGGTTTTACCTTGAAGCTGCTGCAGGAAGTAACTGCTGAAAACTTTGGAGACGAAGTTCACGGGGAACCTCTGCACCAGGATGCAGGCGTGGAGCAGGTTGAGCAGCGTTCGGGGCTGGAAGTGTGAGAAACGTGTGCGCAGGATGGTTTCTACTTTCCCAAACACCTGGCCCGCATTGGGTGGGAGGTAACCCAGCTTCCCAAAAGCCACGATCTGCCGGGCCACCTGGCTGGAGCTGTAGTCGTCTGCTCGGTACACAAAGCTCTCAGCGACGGCATCAAAGACGGCTGGAGATAGGATGTTCCTGCGGCCGAAGAACTGCATCACTTTGGAAACTGTCTCTGGGTGAGAGGTGAAGGCCATCGTGGGAACGTACTTCTCCATCGCCTTCACAAAGTAGTGATCGCTGTGACCAAAGTGCATTAGTGCCCCAAGCACATCGGTGAGCTCCTCATCGGTGAAGTGAGGAACGTGTCGCACGGCCTGCTTGCACAGATTGATCACCAGAGGCATGGCCTGCGTCTGATTCAGGGTCACGAGGGCGCTGAGCAGCCCGCTGACAGCAGCAGGATCCATACAGGAGGTGACTGTCATCGCGTGGGCGTGCATGGCGTTCAGCAGGTCCCTGTACTTCCCATCTTCACCCACAATACCTTGCAGAAGTTTATAAACAGCAACAAGTTCTGCACGGCTCCACTGAGCTGGCTTCTGCCTCTGAATGTCCTCCATCACCTGCTCCAGCATCACACTACCTGGACCCTCTATAGCCAGCATGGCCTGACCCAGAGTACACAGCTCATCCACACTCATCTGGCCCCTGTCGAGCCTCATCTGGCTCTCAGACACCAGCCGCACCATCAGCGTACTCCAGGGGTCCAAGTAGAGGCGTGTGCAGGCCAGGAGAGCTGAAACCAGCCCGCCATCTGTCAGCCGTGCAGAGTACTGCTCCAGCTGGAAGCACAGTGCCCTGATGGTGTCCTCCTCCAGCACTGTGGGGTCTCTCAGAGCGTTGTCCTCCTGCTCCAGTTCGGCCACACGGTGAAGTGCTGCTGCAGCCATGGTGTCAGACATGATCTCCACGGAGTGTAGCAGTTTGAAAACCTGTCTGGAGGTGGAGCAGATCCCCAGGCGCTGCTGGAAGCCCTGCTCCTCTGCAGCGGTGGGCCGGTGGAGCAGGGTCAACTGGAACCGGGGGACTGAATCTCTGTGGAGTCCCACAGAACTGCTGGCAACGAAGGACGGTTCCCTGACAATGGTGGTGGTCAGGCTTCTTATCCCACAGCTGGACTGGAGCCTCAGGCAGCCCTGTCTCCGGATGCACTGGCCGGCTGATGTACGCAAACAGGCTACACATAAGGACTGGCTGCTGGTGCTCAGGAGCCTGGTGGGTCCAACAGGAATCCGCTGGATGCCGAACTGGCCGAGCTGAGGGAATCTGTGGACCAGCTTCAGAGCCATGACCCGGGTCCAGGACTCCTCAGTCCCAGCTGAGAAAACAACAAAAAAACACCACAAAAACTTTAAAACAGGAAAAGAACGCACAAATTAACAATATCACTGGCCAGGAAAAACATCTACAAAAAAAATCTTTCATTCCCTTTGCAATAGCTGTTCTTAATAACACAAAATAGACTGCACTGTGTTTTTTGTTATTTTATGTTTTTTTTTAATTTGTTGTGCTGTGTTTTTAATGTGTGAGGGTGTTTTAAATGTTTGAGTGTGGCTTTTAATTTCTGTCGTACAGCCGTGACAAAAGATGAATCTGTTTTTACTTGGAACAGACAATAAAGTTAATCTATTGTATTCTATTCACCTAAACTAGATCATATTAATCGAATACTGTACTGAAATAGAGAATATTAATCTACTTTTAGTTAAATAATAAGAGCAGTAACAGCACTCAGCCCCTACTCCGTTACTCTTCTGTTAACTAACCAACCTTGAAGGCTGCTGCTAGCTAACATTAGCCACTTAGCTGTTAGCCTCCTGGCTAGTCTACAACAGTCGCTCTGCTGTTCTTGACTTTAACGTGTCGTGAGGCTGCAACGTCAGCTCAGAGTGATAACTAACACAAAAACATGACAAAAAAATTAAATTCATACCTGGACCCGCAACAGCTGCACACAGGCGCTCACAACGGAAGAGCCACCGAACGTGGGTCCGTAACAAACGTGAGGCGTTCACGTTACCTCGGAAATCGGTAACTTTCAAAAACTATGGCGAAAACCGGCCGTATAACATAAATGTTACTGGAAGGTTATGAAACGTGAATTGTCAACACGAAGAGAGGAAACCTTTAGTCTCAGTAAAGGCAGTGGCGGATCTTCCGTGGGGGCACTGTGATCTGATTGGCCACCCCGTGTGCCCCCCCCCAAAAAAAATTTTTTCGTTTGAAGTTTACATTACTGATACTCCGATTTCCGACGCTCTACACCTGAATGCACCAATGACGTTAGTTAACCACGCCCGACGGGTACGTCGGTGGGGTTATTGCATTCGGTGCGGTGTGGAAAAAAACGTCATAGTTTAGTCTGTCGTCCAAAATGTCAAAAAACGTCATAGTTTAGTATTTCGTCCAAAATATGAAAAAAAATGTCATAGTTTAGTATGTTGTCCAAAATGTGGAAAAAAGTCATAGTTTAGTATGTTGTGCAAAATGTTAAAAAAAACATCATAGTTTATTATGTCTTCTAAAATGTGGAAAAAAATGTCATAGTTTAGTATGTCATCCAAAATGTCAAAAAAAAAAACGTTATAGTTTAGTATGTCATCCAAAATGTCAAAAAAGTCATAGTTTAGTATGTCATCCAAAATGTAAAAAAAAAACCCATCAAAGTTTAGTATGTCATCCAAAATGTCAAAAAAACCATCAAAGTTTAGTATGTCATCCAAAATGTGAAAAAAAACGTCATAGTTTAGTATGTCGTCCAAAATGTGAAAAAAAAACGTCATAGTTTAGTATGTCATCCAAAACGTGGAAAAAAACATCATAGTTTAGTATGTCGTCCAAAATGTCAAAAAAACGTCATAGTTTAGTATGTCATCCAAAATGTCAAAAAAAACATCAAAGTTTAGTATGTCATCCAAAATGTGGAAAAAAACGTCATAGTTTAGTATGTCATCCAAAATGTCAAAAAAGTCATAGTTTAGTATGTCATCCAAAATGTCAAAAAAAACCATCATAGTTTAGTATGTCATCCAAAATGTGGAAAAAAACGTCATAGTTTAGTATGTCGTCCAAAATGTGGAAAAAAAACGTCATAGTTTAGTATGTCATCCAAAATGTCAAAAACGTCATAGTTTAGTATGTCATCCAAAACGTGGAAAAAAACATCATAGTTTAGTATGTCATCCAAAATGTCAAAAAAACGTCATAGTTTAGTATGTCATCCAAAATGTCAAAAAAGTCATAGTTTAGTATGTCATCCAAAATGTCAAAAAAAACCATCATAGTTTAGTATGTCATCCAAAATGTGGAAAAAAAACGTCATAGTTTAGTATGTCGTCCAAAATGTGGAAAAAAAACGTCATAGTTTAGTATGTCATCCAAAACGTGGAAAAAAACATCATAGTTTAGTATGTCGTCCAAAATGTCAAAAAAACGTCATAGTTTAGTATGTCATCCAAAATGTCAAAAACGTCATAGTTTAGTATGTCATCCAAAACGTGGAAAAAAACATCATAGTTTAGTATGTCATCCAAAATGTCAAAAAAACGTCATAGTTTAGTATGTCATCCAAAATGTCAAAAAAGTCATAGTTTAGTATGTCATCCAAAATGTCAAAAAAAACCATCATAGTTTAGTATGTCATCCAAAATGTGGAAAAAAAACGTCATAGTTTAGTATGTCGTCCAAAATGTGGAAAAAAAACGTCATAGTTTAGTATGTCATCCAAAACGTGGAAAAAAACATCATAGTTTAGTATGTCGTCCAAAATGTCAAAAAAACGTCATAGTTTAGTATGTCATCCAAAATGTCAAAAACGTCATAGTTTAGTATGTCATCCAAAACGTGGAAAAAAACATCATAGTTTAGTATGTCGTCCAAAATGTCAAAAAAACGTCATAGTTTAGTATGTCATCCAAAATGTCAAAAAAACCATCAAAGTTTAGTATGTCATCCAAAATGTGGAAAAAAACGTCATAGTTTAGTATGTCATCCAAAATGTCAAAAAAAACCATCATAGTTTAGTATGTCGTCCAAAATTTGAAAAAAAAGTCATACTTTAGTATGTCATCCAAAATGTGAAAAAAAAACGTCATAGTTTAGTATGTCGTCCAAAATGTGAAAAAAAAACGTCATAGTTTAGTATGTCGTCCAAAATTTGAAAAAAAAGTCATACTTTAGTATGTCATCCAAAATGTGAAAAAAAAACGTCATAGTTTAGTATGTCGTCCAAAATGTGAAAAAAAAAACGTCATAGTTTAGTATGCCATGGGCGCCTGTATAGCTCAACGGGTTAAGCAGGCGACCCATGTAAAGGGGCTGGTCTCCGACGCAGCGGCCCGGGTTTGATTCGTACCTGCGGCCCTTTGCTGCATATCTTCCCCCCACTCTTCATCTAACCCGTCTTCTGTCTACCTTCTCTGCCGCTATCGCACAAAGTTGAAAAAGGCAAAAAATAAAACAATATATTTTTAGTTTGTCATCCACAATTTTGAAAAAAAGTCATAGTTTAGTATGTCCTGCAAAATGTGGAAAAAAACGTCATAGTTTAGTATGTCATCCAAAACGTGGAAAAAAACATCATAGTTTAGTATGTCGTCCAAAATGTCAAAAAAACGTCATAGTTTAGTATGTCATCCAAAATGTCAAAAAAAAACATCAAAGTTTAGTATGTCGTCCAAAATGTGGAAAAAAACGTCATAGTTTAGTATGTCATCCAAAATGTCAAAAAAGTCATAGTTTAGTATGTCATCCAAAATGTAAAAAAAAAACCATCAAAGTTTAGTATGTCATCCAAAATGTCAAAAAAAAAACCCATCATAGTTTAGTATGCCATGGGCGCCTGTATAGCTCAACGGGTTAAGCAGGCGACCCATGTAAAGGGGCTGGTCTCCGACGCAGCGGCACGGGTTCGATTCCTGCCTGCGGCCCTTTGCTGCATGTCTTCCCCCCCACTCTTGTTCTCACCCATTTTCTGTCTACCTTCACTGCCGCTGTCGCACAAAGTTGAAAAAGGCAAAAAAATTAAAGAAATATATAGTTTAGTATGTCATCCACAATTTTTTAAAAAAAAGTCATAGTTTAGTATGTCGTCCAAAATTTGAAAAAAAGTCATATTTTATTATGTCATCCAAAATGTGGAAAAAAATGTCATAGTTTAGTCTGTTGTCCAAAATGTCAAAAGAACGTCATAGTTTAGTATGTCGTCCCAAATGTCAAAAAAGTCATAGTTTAGTATGTCGTCCAAAATATGACAAAAACGTCATAGTTTAGTATGTCGTCCAAAATGTAAAAATAAGTCATAGTTTAGTATGTCCTCCAAAATATGGGAAAAAACGTCATAGTTTAGTATGTTGTCCAAAATGTGGAAAAAAACATCATAGTTTAGTATGTCGTCCAAAATGTCACTAAAACGTCAGTTTAGTATGTTGTTTTGGTGAGCTGAGCAGCCTTGGCAGAGTACTGCACTCAGTGCTTTTGTAGTTATGTTCTTTCCAACATATTTATGCCAGCATGCCCTTCATTGATGGTCATCTTCACCAAAACTTCGTCCAAAATGTGACAAAAACGTCATAGTTTCGCATGTTTTCCAAAAGGTCACTAAAACATCAATGGCTTTATCTAGTGTAGGTCACTGCTGACATTTTTACTGGCCTTCAAACTGCCTTTACAAAAGGATATTTTTGCCCTTTTGATCTGATAATATTGACAATGAGTTGTTCAAAATACTAAAAAGGGCATTCTGAAATCAGAGTAAATCACATGTCCAGTAACAGTTTTGAGCTGAATCAAACATTATTCTTTGCATTTTCCTATCTATAAAACTGACTCGAAAAAATGCACAAAGAATTCCAATGCACCTGTACTGTAACATAGCCATGTAAATGGCAATAAAACTGTATTATATTCTGTTTTACATGTGTAGTTCTAAACTGTTCAGTAGGATTGGGATACCTGTGATTAAAAAAAATGCTAAATTTAATTGAATTTTAATCTTCATCAAATCATAGGTATCTCATGTCTGTTTAAACATTTATTTATATTTTGCACAATTGGTTTTACCATCACATGGATTCAGAAGATGGAGAAGATATTTTAGTTTAAAAAAGCTTTTGTGCAAATTGCTTAAACAGCTGTCAATAGGAAGCAAAATAATATGTACTTAAATTTAACTGTTACCACTGCATAGTAATTACATGATAAAATCATTCAAGTTACAATAATCAGAGATCACAGATTGTAGCTCCTAAGAGTAGCGTTTGTAAAGCTGGTTTCTCTCAAAATAGAGACCTTTGAGTGCTCTTTATTTCTTTAACCCCTGGACATTTTATTTATTACACACCTAAAATATGAAGGCATATTTGGATGTTTTTTTGTTGTGGGTCTGAATATTTAAAGGAAATTACAACCGGAAGAGGAGGTTTTATTGCTCTTTTCAAAGAAAATCTAATACCTCAGTGATCCCATACAGGCAGTTTTACTGCTTGCTCTTCTCTAGCCACCTGGGTTGTGATATATCTCACGTACAGCACCAATAATCAGGATTTGGTCATCTTGAAATGTTTGTATCTGGAAACTGACCCAATCAAATGTCGTTTTAAAAAAATCTGTGTAAAAGGAAAATAGGTGACCTGATCCTGGTTTGTAAAATGTGGCACTTCTACAGAATGCTGGTCCAGACTCGACTTATTGAGCAGCTGGAACATGATGCAACTACTGGATGAGAAAACCTTTATCATTTGCGTTTAACATGTTATGTCAGTAATGTTGTTACACAAGGCCACTCCCCTGTATGACAGGTCTTTCACCACCACTTAGAAGTGATTATAGTACTTCAGCAGTTTTATTTTCAGTATAAGGGGCTAAACTTCACAGCCTTCTATGTTTCAGTGTCCGTCTGTAAATTCTGTGCTTTGCCATTAAACAGAAAGAATTCACACTGTGCGAGTCAGCACATGTTCAATGAATTTAGCGAGGAGGGAGCTAAGACTTGTCAAAACTCGACAAGCTGCAGAGGAGAGAAAAAAAAAAACATGCATAAAATATTTTCTAGTACCCCCAGGGGAAAATAAAGACAAAATAATGCATGATTATTTCAGTTGTCATTTATGGAAGGGAAACAGCAAAGTACAACTTGATAGAGGGCTTTATTTAAAAAGTTTATATTATAAAATGTAAAAATTCAGCTAAACCGGATCACATGAGTTGCAAAGATTTATCCCTTAGAGCTTCCAAAGTGCTGCCACTTCACATCTTTACATGAAAAAACTTCTTCTCATCAGAAATGTGGAAATTTGGCAGTACTGGAAGTTCACAGCAAACAGAGTGGATAGTTATTGCTTTGGTTTGTGTAAAACTGAGTTTTTACTGGAGAGTTGAGACATGCAGCAACGGTGATCTAGCTGACGGCAGAGAGGCGGAGGGGAGTCAGAGGAAAACGCTGGTCTTTAATCGTCCTTATCCTTGGCACCGTGCTTTAAGATGCGTGTGAACTCCACGTAGTTGAAGTTACTCTTCTTGTCAATGGGAGCCTCCCTGAAGAGCTCGTCCACCTCCTCATCTGTAAACCGGTCACCCATTGTTGTGAGCAGCTCTCTGAGGTAATCTTCCTGGATGAAACCTGCAGAGGAAAGCAGTCAAGTCAGAAGAGAAGGCAAAAAAAATGAATAAAAACATAAGAATCTTCTTTAAATGACAAAATCCCAATCTTTGAGAAACCATTTGTCTTTACAAAGTTCAGCTGTAATCTTTCACGCACAGTGCCAACTCAAAGTACTTTAACTCAGGTTTACATTTGCAACAGTATTTAAGGAGCATAAGCAACAGAAAATCAACTAAAACAGAATAAGGCACAATATTAGTTATTTCAAGTTGTTATTTTCCTATTTATTTTTAAGCGACAAAAGTTTCATAGCTAGAAGGATAAATGACCAGAAATGTTGTTATGACGAACTGTCAGAACGTACCTGTCCCCTCCTCATCAAAGCAAGCAAATGCATTTCTGATCACATCCTCAGGGTCTGTGCCATTGAGCTTTTCTCCAAACATGGTGAGGAACATGGTGAAGTTGATGGGTCCAGGAGCTTCATTCATCATGGCCTCCAGGTACTCGTCAGTTGGGTTCTTTCCTGTATAAACAAAGATATGATTCGCTTAAAATTAAAGGCAAAGATGCCATATATTCAGGCTCTACTTCAAACTACACAACTTGTATTCATTAGACCTGACTGGACAGAAGCAATAGTCAAGTGTTTCTAAAAGCAGCAGCATTGGTAGGAACAGATCACAAAAACTGCACCTTTCTATAGATGACTTAATTTTTTTTGACAACTCATGTTTCCATGTTTCATTAAAACTGAAAGATTTCAAATGCATAAGTGGTTATACTTCAAAGTGACATTAACTGTTGATGAAGATTTAAATATGCTGGCCTGTCACCACGCCCAAATGACAACAGCTGAATGGATTCCATCTTCATCCTGACATATTTGTGATCTGATTCCGGCTCATCCCGACTATCTTAGAGACTCACCCAGTGAAGCCAGCATGTCGTGAAGATCCTCTTTGTCCACAAACCCATCACGGTTCTGGTCGATCATGTTGAAGGCCTCCTTGAACTCCTGAATCTGAGACTGGTCAAACATGGCGAAGACATTGGAAGTTGCGCGCTGAGGGCGCTTCTTCGTGGTCTTTCCCTTAGCCCTTTTGCTAGACATTGTGAATGTTTTATTTCTGTGGAAGTAAAGAAAACAGAGACAGTATGTTATATATTCTGGTGCAGCTTGGTATTGTAAGAGGAGAGCTTATTCTTTAAGGCGAACATTATTAAATTAAACACGTGTAAATCGAATTTCTGGATTAAACAAAAGTTCAACAGCACTGCTATGTTTAGACAGGTCTTTCTTATATAAGGAAAAAGCAAATATGGAGAATTATATGGTTTTACTTTCTCCTACATGATCACTTTAGATTACATAAAGAAATTACAGACTTAATCAGATATTTTTTATAAATTAAATGATTATCTCAGCTTTTACCGATCGTCGTTAGGCAACAGGAAACTAAATTCAGAACTTTTTAATAAATGAGTGACTGCAATCCTAATCATAACTATTTATATATTTCTAGGAAGCAGAAAATTATCTGGACGCTTCAGATATGAATGAAAATATGAGACAGGACAGACAGACGTTGACAGTACCAATGGCAGCTAATGAGCCAGTCTGATCACAGGTAAAGTAGATCATGCTGCTGCTCAAAATAAGACTTCGTCAGCCGTGTTCACAACATAGTGGCAGAGTAATTTAATTCTCTGGCAGTGAATCCCCAGTGTAGTGTCCCTCTGAGCTATAAATGGAAATGTTCCTCATCTTTCTGGGTTGATCTGCTCACTGGCTTCACTGCGGGCAGGAAAATTACTGATGTGAGGACAGATGCCCTTATCAGGACATATCCTGACAGTGGAGTCGACCTGTTCTACATTTACATATTCATGTTGACAGACTCCTACATTTTTGCCATTCACTGTTGATGGAAAATGGACTTAAGTGGCTTAGTAAGTATTAAAGAGAGCAGGGCTTGATGCAGTGTAGATATGCTGATATTATCTAGGACACTAGTAAGTTCATGGCCTGCATAAGCACTAAGAAGTACAAATTTAAATGCTCATGTTCCCCAAATGCAGCAATTTTGAAGTACTTCATTGAACCAAGAGTTCAAAAAAGTCAATCTACACAAAAGCAACAGCTTCTTACATTCAAGATGCTGACAATTTATTTGTTTAAAAGTTACCAACAATTTACTCATTTCCATGATCAGTCTTGCTTCATTTAGTGTCTTTTGACTGATTAACTCGCAGTTTGATCAA
The DNA here is from genome assembly GCF_021347895.1 of Acanthochromis polyacanthus. Classification (NCBI taxonomy): domain Eukaryota; kingdom Metazoa; phylum Chordata; class Actinopteri; family Pomacentridae; genus Acanthochromis; species Acanthochromis polyacanthus. The sequence continues at coordinate 22,528,062 of NC_067132.1, read as the reverse complement.
TTAAAAACATACATATGTTCAAGATAAAAACAGTTATTGCTATTCTAACATTTTGCCAGGGTTCAGCACCGTGCAGACCACCCAAACTAACACTTAACTTTTCATAAAATTAGTTCATCGTCGAGGTAATGAATTTAAAAACCTGATTTTGCCACTACACCTATCAGCGAAGCATTAAATACCTGCACCGTATTAATGGTCTGCGGCCTAGCATGAGCTACATTAAACGTTAACATTAAACACCGAGCTGCCGTTGAAGAGAGACACGTTTATGTGGATGTTTTCAGTTTAGAAAGCTATTAACCAACTATAAAAATGGTGAATACGCGTCTACTATCAATCAATTTCCTTGCGTTGTCTGTCGAGTCTTTAGCCGCACTGCTAACAGTTAGTCGTGTTTTCAACGCAATCAATCGAGCGTTAAAAACAGTGAGCTGGCGTATTATTTAGATATAAACATCCGACAGCGAGGATATCGGTGGATTATATAGTTAGCGAGGCATTTAAAATGTAGCTAGCTAATACAGAAATGTAAAATCAGAAGACGGTCTTACCGTACAACAGCTAAATTCTCGTCAGCTAGCCCGGTGCTGCTTTTTCTCAACCACCGCCCTTCACTTCCTCATAATACTGCTGGGTTCCGTACAAAACATCGGAACAAACCATCTATAGAGAATAGGGGTGATTCTGATGTATTAATCCAATCTTACTCGTTTGACGAACAATTATTGCATTTTTATGACTACATTGTAAGCATTACTATCACTTACAAACGAAAATGTAGGATCTAACAAAGTTATGCCACTTTAATCCGTATTTAAATTCCGTTATCTATCTTCACACCCCCGATGGAGAAAGTGTAACTTCCACAACACTCCCCTGCCTGCATTGACATTCCTGGATATGCCCTTTTAAGGGAAGAAAGAACACATCCTTCCTAGCATTGTACAGTTAAGGCAGGGAAAAGTTTAAACTGGGAACGTGAGCGTTATCATAAATAAGACAAGCTTAAAATTATAGCATAATATCACGTTATGTTTTGAACAATAGGATATATGATGCCCACTTGACGCAAACAATAGTTATTCCTTGGTTGTTTATGCTGTTTCCAGGAAAATAGTAATACACCTAAAAGTTTTTTTTTTAAATTTAATATGGTTACTTCTACCTTTATTATGCTCTTTTTAACATGCCAAATATATATTCCCTACCTGGGGGACATTCCATACCTGGGGTTAAAGTGGGTTAGCTTGTTTTATAGCCTGGTATATGCAAGTTCAGACTAGTCTGAAACCCTGGTACACTATTTGGGTTATAGCCCTTTAGGTCAGATTTTACCCACAACATTCAAACACTCTAAATATTCAAGAACACAGTGTTAAGTTTTTGATTTAATGATGACAAAACCTTATCCAGTACAATACACATTTTGAATCACTTAAATGAACCTGAAAAAAATATATGATTGACTTTGTGCAAATGAGCTATCCCTAAATTTAGCTCAAGGGAAACAAATGTTATTGGAATTCGAGTCACTCGCTTTTAAAATTTTCTGAATTTCTAATACAGCCAACAAGCTGTTTCAGTTTTCATGGTGTCGTGACTGACAATAATCTGTTCTCAAAGCCTGTACATGCTGTTTGCTTTGTATTTATTATTGTTAAATGTAATTATGCAGCTTTCTTCGCTAGTTTTTATTCTGAAAAAGGACATTTCAACTCTATAGCCTGGCTAAGTGAGGTGAATGAAATGAGAAGTCAAAGTTCATTTAATAAAAACCATAATAATAGAAAAAATTTGAGAGGATGGTTAATTATAGGTACTGACAGTCAAACGTGGGCCAGACAACAGTTGGCATTGTGGTCAATGCTGTAAACACAGGCTTACTGCTGCAGGACTCGAAGAGCAACATGTGGAACCGTTGACTCACAGGTTAAAACAGGCCACATCTGTCTCTTTTGACCAGCTGTCACATCACTGTCAGAGCTGATAACGGAACAGTTGAACATTCTCCATGAGTCATTTATAGCTAGAGTTATATGCTGTAACCAAACAGATAAGATGGAGCTGTATAGACCTTATGCATCACATCAAAAGTGTTAGTGATGGGTACAATGGGAGGGATTCTATTTTTAAAGTTATGTAAATGGCCACAGATTTCACTAATGGTTGTCTGCTCTGTCGTGTTTATTATTGTGATGTATTATTAAAGAGAAAAGTGGCATCAGACAGACAAGAAAAGAAGAATTTCATCTGGAAGAGGGCTGTTTATTAAATTAGGCTAGCTTGTCTTGTAGTCTGATTTCTAATACAAGCAAGAATTGTGGATCAAAAGTTAAGTCGAGTCTGTGTTTGGTTAAGACAGGTAATTATGTGCCTGAAACATTAATAAAAAAAATCACTTCTTTCATTGTCTGAAAGTGAAAATGGCCTCAAACATCTCAATTTCTCAACATTTCTCATCTGAAATCTGATAAATGCAAATTAAATTCTTCAAACTGAACCAGAAAACAGGAAAGTTAACCATTTTGGCCCACCTCTGTGAGTTTGTAGCATATTTCAAATCAATAGACATTGTAGTGCTGCAGGAAACCACTAGAGAGCGCTGCTTTCATAGGAAACCTTTGTTTACTGTGTGATATTTAAACCAATTCATAAAACAGTTTGTCCCAGCATGTAACCTTTAGTCCTGTATGTGGACACAATGAATATGTTCAGATCTTGATCTTCACATAACCTCGGTGGATGAAGCCAAAACAACACAGGACATAAAAATAGTCTAAATAGATCCTTTGAGACGTCCATACAGTTGGAATTTCCTGGACAGCTGGACTCAGTGAGATATGTCAAACATGAACATGGTCTATTTATTCAGCTAAAGAGAAGATGGAGTCAGTAAAGTTATTAGTTAAATTTATTAAAATATTAAAATAGTTGTTAGTATAATGCACTCTAAAGCAACTCTTCTGATATCTGCGGACTTTAAATTGAGCATTGAGTTAAATCAACAGCTTTCTAACAAACACAACTGAACATCATTACAGGCTTTACAGTTGCATGGTGGCAATATTAGAATACATTCTAAACTGTATTGGATTAAATAGACGTACTTACTGCAATAATAACTGAGGACAAGTTTCAATATTCCAGTTAAAGGTGATGAAATTCACTGTATACTGCAATGATGTGCTAATAGCTAAAATAGACTTATGCTGTGTATATAAATACCCTGAAGGGGATGAAGTCATTAGATGACTGCGTATCACCTTCCTTCACTTGAGATTTTCTTTGGATCTGCAGAGTTTCAAGGAAAACACTTGGCTGTGAGTGGCAGCTGCTTCATAATTGGAGCTTATTGTTAGATCAGAGAAAACCCGAGAACGTTTGTGATGAAAGCTACAGAGAGCTTTATGTTCTATTCTTTGATGTTCACCCATCTGCTTTAATCCTGTAGGTTACTGTACTTTTAGGTGTCTGACAGGGCACTAAGACCTGGGCTTTATGATATATATTTGATACACTGTCATATGATTATTATTGCTGCACATTATAGCACAGGCTCATTGGAAACTGTGTCGCTTTCAGGGGTACACAGGATAATATCAGGTATTTAGAAAACATTTATTTGCAGTGATTGTGTATGTAAAGGGCTAACAGAACAGAGAAAAACTACTACAACAAGAGGCTGACTGAAAAACATTTTCTTGCCACATGAGAATATCGACATCACTGTCCTGTCATGTCTCAGCAGTAAATATGGAGCAATTAGCTCATTAGCTTAGCATATATACTGGAAAGAAAGAGAGACAGGTCACAAGGGTATGTCAAAATTTTTAAAAACTAAACAAAAACAAAACCCCTAAAATGTACTAGAATCTGCACAAAAAGTGTAAAAAAAATATCCAGCTATGGATCCCAGGGAGTTAGAGCACCCTGTCTATTAAATAACTCAGATTTTTTACAAAATAAATGTGGTAATTAATAGGCTTTTTCTGCATTGTTTTGTTTAATTAATTTTTCTATTAATTTCTATTGTTGTTGCAGTTGTAGTAGAAGAATTATTATCATTATTATTAGTAGTAGTAGTTGTTGTTATCATCATTTTTTATACTAGTTGTAGTAGTAGCAGTAGTAGTCGTAGTAGTAGAAGTGGTAAAAGTATTATTATAATTCATATTATTAGTAGTAGTAGTATTAAAAGAATTTTTATTATAGTAGTAGCAGTAATAGTAGTTGTAACATTATTATGAGCTGTAAAAAACGTCTATAATTCCATTTCGGTAAAGCGTACTTATGGTTCCTTCATGGATTTGAAGCAGGACATTTACTAGTGAAACCAGAAACAGACTAACTCCTGTTTATCTGCTAATTAGAGTAGCTCTCCTGCTTTTCACTTTATCTCAGGAGTTCAAAGCCACCATGTTGGCAAAGATTTGGTGGCTTGTAGATGCATTAAAAAACGTACCCTCTATTCATTAGACAGCATGAAGCATTGTGGTGTATTAGCTCCCCTCAGTGTATAATCGAGGGCTGATCTCTTTTAATGAGCTCACACCTCACATTGCTGCCATAACATTTCAGTTATTCTGTCCTGCTGACGGCTGACCGCTGTATTATGTGAAACAGTGGTGGATCAGGGCCAGAGAGGAGGAATGCTCATCACAAAAGCTCCAGAAGTGTTGCAGCAATGTGATGTTTTTACCACGGAAACTTAGCTGATGTTTGTGTTGAAGTCAATTTCCAGAACAATGTCCAAACATTTCTGGCAGCCGAATTAAACTGACCAACCAAATATCCTTTAGCACAATTTATTTATGTTTATGTGTTGTTCTGGCATCATCACGATTATTTACCTTGCCTTTATTAGCTGTTTATGACCCCAGGGGACGAGAGGGGACATTTGTGTACTTCCACAAATGACACCGAAAGAGAGAGTGACAAAGAGACACTAACTGGCATTCGTTGTATGCCAAGCAAGTAACAATAGCGTAGCTAAAGTTAGCAACAGACACAGCTGAGATTACTGCAGCAAGACGCCAAGACAAAAGCAGCTGGAGGTTAACCAGCAGTGTCATAGCGTTGGATATAAGCCAGCAAGATGTTAAAGAACTTGGAAAGAAATGAGAAAATATTAAATACTGAATTAGATGTATTATAATGAAGATAAAACACAAGTGAAAGTATCAAAAAATGTTGGATTATTATGTTTGAATGATGTAACGTTGATTTTTATGGAATTGGACTTTGTCATTTTTGTAAAACATGGACTATGCATTGTGAAATAATGAATGTAACATAAACATGCACTCATTCAAGCACATTTTGTCCATTTCATACATAAAAAAATGGATAAAGAGGCCGCTAAAGTTGCACATAAAGATATAACAATGGCATGAAATCCTAACACAAACAGTGAAAAGCTTCCTTGTGTTTACCTGCATATCAGGCAGGTTATGCTCATTGGTGGAGACCTGCACCCATAAATGTGTTGCCCTCCAGGAGTCGACTTGCCCCCCAGCTCTGCGCTCGGCTATTTTTACCTCCACCCTCACCATAAAAGGCTGCGACTGCTGCTTGGACACTCTGGCGAGGGCCAATATTATTTTTGTTGTGTAGACCGCAGCACTGTACGCAGCTACCTGTAGGTTTGCTGGGATATCAGGCTTAAAGTGTGGAGTTGGGCCATCTTTTCCTTTAAAGCTTGGAGTTTGAGGGGTTCTTGTGCGGGGTAAGTGGCCTCTGAAGGGGTAAGACGTGAAATTTAAATTGCATATGCCTGACTAAGCATGCTGATGAACTGCCTGATTGCCTGAAACTTATATCATCTCTTGGTTGCAGGTTTTGAATTTAGAGGTTCCCTGTTGTTTTATTTTTTTGAGCAAGGAACTATTGACTATTGACTCTTTTTTCCCCATCGTGAGCGCTACATTAAGACTCCAAATGCTCATAAATTTCTGATAAACCTGAAGTAAATTATGTTGCTCTTGCACACTAACCAACCACACAGACGAACACGTAGACAGGAAGTAACTCAGGGTTCGTACGAGGAGCGGCCTGCATCATGTCCGGCTCAATACCGTTCTACCAGAAGCACCAGCGCCACTACGACCGTGGCTACCGTAGCAAAGAGACGGAGTCCAAACTGAGCCAGTACCAGTCCAGCAGCAGGTACGCCGCCGCCACCGCCTCCGCCGGCAGTAGCACCTCCTCCGCCATCAGCACCAGGAGCAGGGGGTAAGGAGGAGGAAGGAGGAAGATCACACCTTCATCATCAGGAAAAGCTCTACTACCACCTCCCTAACACCTCCATCTGATCGAGTCACCTCCATCACCCCTGTTGGATCACTTCCCCCCCCGTCACAGCTTTGGGATCATCTTACCTTGTCACCAAGTAACCATCTTTCTCCCCCAATCCCTTGAGTTTTCTTTCACTTTGATGGACCCCTCGCACACATCTGAGGATCTTCAGACTGACTGAAAACAGCTTTGAATCCTGCATGAACCTCTTTGCATGTAACCTGCGTGATTCAATGCATCCTGATCAAGCCTTAATTTAACACAATCATCCATAAATGACTAAAATCCACATGGAAAATAACTTTTTTCTGTCCTTTCTGAGCAAAAACTGTCGTTAGATAAGCAGTAAGGATGTGCAGTGTTATGCAATGGCAGTGTTATGGTATATGGCATTGACTGAAATAGCATCTTGACCTGTGCATAGCATGCGAGAGTGAAAGCACGAAGTCTCCTTCACTTGAAAACTCGATCCCTATGTGGTGGATTCACTTCGTCTTTAAAGCCTAATCATTATTAAGTCTTGGAAATGTTGTTGTTTTTTGTTTTATTCTCAGTAGACGTGAGGGGAGTTGTTGTTGTTTGTTGAGGGCGTTGGTCGGCTGGTTTCTAGGGAGGCTATACATGGATCAAATGGAATTATAGGAGTTTTTGTCCATGTTTGTGACTTGAATGTTTGAGTTCATATAAAGTAGAAAAACGGCCATAATTTTAAAGGTATATAGTCACAAATCTGCTAAATAAAAAGCAAATACACCAACAAATATGATAGCCGGATCAGTTCAGATTCCTTTACATTTGCAGGATGGGGTTTTTCTATCCCAGGAATAACAAAGTGATTCCGTCTTTTACAGTGTCTGGCAAATCTTTAAATACACTGGCCTGGAGCGTGTGAACAGGTCAGAGGGCTTAGGTTTTACTAACACCACCTGATCTTTGCCTTTACACTCATAGCTGGGCAGAACACCAGAACCCAAATCTGTGCTGAGGCGAGGAGAGCAGGATTATGATGTGATGATGATTTAACAGTCGGGGTGGTTACTGCAGAGCGAAGATGCATGTTTCGTGTCATGGCTGTCGTATTATAAATCAACCTGACAGGAGCCTGATCCTGGAAAGTCAAGTGGCTGTACAGAGCTGGAGGGACGCTGACCCAGATAGATACAGGAAAAATGAGGGCAGCTGGCCTGTCACCTTTCCTGCCCCTGCATCCTTATCGAGTTCTTGTTATCTCACACTTTGAATCCCCACCCTCGGCTCTCCAGAGCTGGAGATAGTGTTCCCACAGAGGAGCTGGATGGCGCCTGATGGAGAACATACGATGGACATACGCTGGTTATTGGAACACGAAATAATCTTTCATGTCGGATGTAGATAGATAGATAGATAGATAGATAGATAGATAGATAGATAGATACTTTATTCATCCCTTTGTGTAATGTGGTAGCTCACATATGCAAGAAAGATAAAGAAATAGATGCACAAAACAACAAAAATGGACAAATTGCAAAGAAAAAAAGTTGCAAATTGCTGATATTTACAATAAACATGAAAAACTGCTGCTACTTGCAATGGAGAAAAAAAGAGTATTCCAAAGTGAAGAGCAGAATAAAATGTAGCACATTTTTTAGGATTAAATAGTGCTTTGTGAGTTTTTTTTTTGGATTGAGTTAAACTCCTGGATTAGTGATTTATGACTGAATAATTGCTCTTTCAGTGGTGCCCTTATTGTCTTTCGCGTCACACAGCCTTTGTCGATATCGAAAACATTTTAATTAGGGTGTAGAAATGCAATAATCACAACTAAACCACCTCCTTTCCCTCTGAACCTTAATCTACCTCTCATCCTCCCCCGGCCTTGGCTTTGTCCCCACATGTTTCTGCCATATTGTTTAGCTGCTCTGTCTGGCTGATTGCCAGGCTCATGGTATTCTGTATGTCTCAGACTCAAAGTGTCCTCACACTCTGGGCTGGAGGAGAGCCGGCTCAGCCCCATTCCCAAGAGAGCCAAGCCAACCTACTTGGCTGTGGATAAAGAGAACCAAATCATCGGCTATGTAGTGCCAATCTTCAGGGGCAGGTAACAAACGCTCCACAACTGGAAATCCAACAGTGTTAATTCAGTTTTCATGACATGCCTTTACTCCCCACATCCATCCCCGGCTGCTCTGCTCCAGCTCAGAGTTCGCTACAGGATTTTCAGATTCAGAGGAAGCGAGAGTGAGGGGCACTGCATCATACATGGCCCGCAGGGATTTGTTCACCAGTGGTCTGGAGATGGAGAGGTCAGAGCAGATCTCCAGGAGGGAGGCCATGCGAGAGTCGGCCGAACGCATCTCCCTGAACAAAAGGGTCAGTGGAGGATTTCTCGCTGAGGAAGAAATGCTTCTTAGTTTTTACACCACAGAGCTGGATCTAGTGTAGTGTTTGTTTGATGTGTGTTTGCAGAAACCTGCAGATTTTAAAATTTTCATTTACAGTTTTGTTTCATTTTATCATTTGTGTCATCACTGTAAACCGCTCATTATAGCAGCGAAATAATGCCGACATCAGAATAAGAATAAGAACAAGAATAAGATAAAGAATTAAAACAAGAATGACAATACAAAAAAGATCATGAGTAAGAATAGGAATAAGAACAAGAATAAGGTAAAGAATAAGAATAGGAAAAGGAGTAAGAATAAAAACGAGAATAAGAATAAGAGCAAGATTAAGAATTTCAATTAGAGGACTAACAAGAATAATAAGAATGACCTTAATTCATAGAGCCCTGTCAAAATAAAGTCACAGAGTCATAAGATGATCAGACTTTACAGATGAAAACCCAACATGGTGTGTAAGGATATTAGAAGTCAAGTAAAACTTGGAAAGATTGTCTTGTTAAAGTATTTCTTAAGAAGGGACTTAAAAGAGATCCCTGATTCAGCCATCCTGATTTCTTAATGCCAAAAACACAGGGCCCCAAATGAAAATGTTTTATTGACTTTAGCTTTTAGTTTTCAATTGAGGTGAGTTTTTTAAAAGACAAAAGACCTCTGTCCAAAGATCTCAAAGTGGAAACTCATGCATAGGGTACTAAAAGGTCCAAATTATAGATGGAAGAGAATCCTAAAATCTATCTTAAAACATACATGGGAGCCAATGTAAAGAGGAGAAAACAAGAGTAATGTGATTACATCTTGTGGTTCTAGTTGTACGATACATTATGCTACAAAGACCTTTCTCTCTATGACATTGCAGACTAACTTTATACCTAGCAGAAACAGCAGTAGAAGTCTCTTTTAGCCAGTATAGATGAATTTTCTTAGTTGTGACGTTACAAATAGGCTTTGTGTATTGTATGTCACCTCACGGAATCATAAAACAAACAAATCTCAGTCATGACCATTCTACCTCAGCGTATATCATGTCATGTTTTTGTCACTAGTGACGTCACAAAATGTCTTTCCTTACTGCGACATCACACTGAAAAATCTGTCTTCACTTAATATCGGGCTACAAAACACTCTACCAATTCCATAGTAGTGTAAGTGACCACTGTTAATTAGTAGTGTGTAAGAATACCAAGTGCCTGCGGCTAAGTGGTTGTTATTGCACAAGAGAGTTATTTATGTCCCGGGGTGATTATGTGAAGTAGGATCCAGTCATTCAATGAGCATCTTAAAAGCCACAGTTACCCCCCTAACAGCTTTTATCAGTCCTACACTCTGCCAGATAGTCATCTCACTGGGCGACAAATTCCTCAGGAGATCGAGTTTCCTGAGACACAGGAGGGCAGTGTCCCAGTGGTGTTGTCATTTTACGTGCTACCAGATAGTGCTCAACTAGACGAGGCCTCAACACCCGTTTATAGGACATACTGGACGTGAAAGTGATGCATGTGTAAAACAAATCGTTTTTGCTGCATTTGTGTATGTACAAGATGGTTTCTGCTGCAAGTTTGCGTTGTGACTTCCTGGTGAGATCGTGAGGAATTGTTTTGGTTTGACAGTTAGTGTTGGTCAGAGGTCAGACTGTGATCTGCTCTGCTATGTTTAGATCCATGAACACGAGGAACACTTCAAGCGCATGAACGAAGACAGCCTGATGCACCCTCCAGAGTTTGTGATTAAGCCTCGCTCCCACACTGTGTGGGAGAAGCAGTGTGTGCGGCTGCATTGCACCGTCAGCGGGTGGCCCGACCCCCGAGTCGTCTGGTAGGTCTCAGATCACCTCAAACCTGTCACCCCTGTCCTCTCAACACCCTCCTTATTGCCCTGACATCCATCTCGTCTTCACAGCTCCTCTTTTGGTTCTGTTTCATCCTTTTCAAGCCTTTTCTGCTTCCCTTCGTCTGTCCTCTCTCATGTTCTCTGCCTCCCACTACAAGGTACAAAAACAATGTGGCAATTGACCCGCTTGCCAACCCTGGCAAGTATAAACTTGAGAGCAGATACAACGTGCACTCACTGGAGATTAACAGGTAGGTGTAGCATCTCCTATCCACAGCACTTTAAATACACTGTTCTCAAAAATCCACAGATATATAACTTACACCATAGTTTAACATCAACACTATGTCAGTATTAGATGCTTTCATAAAGCTTATGTAACCAGAAAAGTTGCAGCTCTTCAACTCTGTAGCTGAATTGAACACAGCTATTGAAATTATTTACCTTGATAACAAAGATGTAGAGTCAGTTAAACTTTTTATAGTATTTCTGGAAGGATAGTTCAGATTTGTAGTTGCTATTGTTTGTGAGTTTTGAGATAAGACAAAATAAGATCAATATTGCATATGTCAACCCTACACATTCACACCTACGGTCAACTTACAATCATTTATTAATCTACCAAGCATGTCTTTAAGCTGCGGGAAGAAGCCAAAGCAAAGCAATACAAGCACAGACTGAACATGAAAACTCTACATTCTATTACCCCAGTTCACCAGCAGGTTAAAACCCACAACTTTCTTACCGTGACACGATAATGCTAACCAAATTGGCACCAAAATATCCAAATTTAGTTCAAAACAAGCAGTAGCTAAGGCTGGGCGAGAAGCACCAACCATCAAAACCAACAAAAAGCACCATAACCAGTTCTAAAGTGGAGGCATTGTTGGGTTCTTGACACACTGGAGGCTCAGCCTAGTCCAGCAGTCTTCAGATTTTAACCTGGTAAATGCACCATAAAGTTTTTTCATGGGAAAATGAATCTAAAATATGAAACAGGTGCTCTCGGTGAAGTAAAGTCATCCCGCTTTCTCTTTCATGTCCATAGGCACAATAATCTCAAGTACGGGGATTGAATTTAGTCTTATTTATTTATCTATTTCACACACAAAGCCATACGTAAATGAGTGCCTTGAAAATATTTGTTTTCATGAATCTTTATCTAATAATAATCTAGATAATTGATCATTTAGATAATTAGATCATTTCATTGTTGTTAGACTATTTGTTGCCATGTTTTATTGTTTTATTGATTAAAGAGGTCGTGTTCTTTATGGGGAATCATCCAAACAAACAATAATGTCACTGCTGCAGGAATGTTGCTGTAAGACTTTTATCTGCAGTAAAATACTTGATTTGACAGAAAAACATTCAGACTTTAATAAACTGATTAGACACTAATGAATCGTAAAATACAATCCCCACATTTTTGATCAACTATACAGTTTTTAATTCATTAACAGACCGTCAGATGAATGGATCCACGACTGTTACTAAAGAATTCAACTTACTTTTGTAAAATGAGGCAAACAAAAAAGAATTTCGCTCTTGGTTCTAAGAACACCTCTGCAGCAAACATTCTTGACTTCTCTTTAAGACACATTTTCTTACGTTGTCTATTAAAACTAACAGTCTAATATTAATGTAAACATCAAACACTAACTTTGGATATCAAGTGAAAAGTTGGCACCCTTTAAAAAAGCATTGTTTTCTATACCAAGCAACATATCAGGTCTAATGAAAGAACCCATTTGAAATGACACGACTGTAGAGCTGAAGTCTGTATGTGTGAGGCGAAAAGGTATTGATACTGAATATAACTTTGTTCCTGTCTGACTCACACCAGAGACGAGTGAGCTCATTAACTTCCAAATCATTTTCCCGGCTGCCATCCCAAATAAAGATGAAATGATAGTCTAGATCAGGGGTGTCAAACATACGGCCCACGGGCCAAAACCAGCCGGATGATTTTGCAAAGTGTAGAAATTACAGAGATGAAACTGAATACTTACTGTGAAAATATTTAAAGACATTGAACGTTATGTAATATAATGTGAGTCAGCTGAGTTTGGTTTGGTTGAACCCTATTGTTGATGCACTGGCACAGTGGAAGACACCTCTAGTCTAGATCCACATTAGATAATAATCATTAAACAGCCTCATATTTTAGTAAAAGTGCTGGATTCATATTCATGGTTCCTGCTCTGCACTTTGAAGCACAGATCCTCTCATGCACAGAGACTAACAACACCTGGTGTGAGTGACATCACCAGTAGTGTCTATTTACTGCCAGAGTATTCCTGGCCAGGAGTTATGGAACGCTGTACAGTCGGGCTTCACATAGATGGTGTTATTTACATGGCAGGGAGGGCCGAGGTGGAGGAAGGGCAGCATCCACCCCGACACGTGAGTCCTCCAACGACAGAATGTGCTTGAGCATTGATCAGCTGATGTTCTCCTCTTTCAGATGCGATTTTGATGACACGGCGCAGTATCACGCCTCTGCTATGAACTCCAAGGGAGAGCAGTCAGCGTTCGCCTCCGTCGTCGTCAAGAGTAGGTTCAAGAAAACCCACCAATCCCCGAAAATCACAAATATATCAAATCAAAAACAGAAATACATTTATTATATACACTCCAAACCACCTGTGTAAGGCTTGTGAGTGTAAAAAGTTGTACTATCTCATATGATTTTAATAAAATACTGTACATTCAGTGCATCACCGGTGTCACTCAACACTCTGTACGTGCTACATGTTTTATTAATAGCTGTTGTTCTCTGCAGGGTTCAAAGGTGACGTTGATGAGTCTCTGCCATCTCCCAGACGTAAGTGTGAATTTAAAAAAAAAATCACCTATGTCTAAGTAAAGCACTGCAAACAAACATTCATTTAAAGCCATTTTTCTGATCAAGGAGTCCATACGTGTGTCCCTTGTAGCTTCGTTTTGGTCTCCACCAATTCTGTCGCTCAGCTGCTTGACTTTCTTTACCAGCTAATTGCTAACGTTGTGTGTGTGCTGTTTGGAGCTGGGCATGGATCATATATTTGGCTTATCAGAGCTGCTTTGCTGAAAATGTTCACCTGCAGCTGACTAATTATAAAACTACGAATTTGCTAGCAGTTTAAAAACCAAACCATTGAGTGAAAACGGGCTTTAAGGCTCCGTAAAGCTAAACAGCTGTGTGATAATGCTCTGTGAGTTTGTTGTAACAATGGAACATTTTAACATCACATGAAGATTCCAAGCTATAATTTGATCATTAATCTTTCAAAAAATGACTCAGTCTTGAATTGCTAATGACTCATAATGGATGTGTGTGGTTGTATGTTGGATGTACGGATGTTGGGTGGAGTGGATGCCTTTACACTAACAGCTTCTCTGTTTCCTTGATGCTGCGGCGACATTACAGGTGCCATTGAAGGTAAAAGGGTCACATGAGTCTGGTTTGAAAACACTGTGAGACTTGAAGTTTCCACTGACTATGTGTCCATGCATGACCACTTTCGTGTGTGTAGTAATTTCACTATTTCTCCTGAAACTGCAAGATTTCAAGTGGCTATTCTTGAAAAATGTACAGATTTTGTGGCATTTTTGAGTGAAAACCAGCACTGCTGCAAGTAGGATCTCATGTTATTAAGGTAAAAAGCCAATGCAGTGTAGTGTTTTCATGAGCTTCAAATGTGTCTGTGTTATATAAAAGTGCAGTTTGTTGTCTTGATAGCATTGGTCCTGATAGATGTTTGGAAGTAAAATATGTTGGTAAAATCAGCACACAGCTAAAGTTAAACGTTGGTGTCTTTAAAGAAGGGTTTCATATGTTTGTTGTGCTTCATTGTTCGATGCATGGCAATAGATTGCTGTACTTTCTTGGTTCTTTCTGTGAGCACCGTACTGAAATCACTTTTTTCCGTGTGTATTTGTGTTTTCGTTGTTCTTCCGTGCACATCTGAGACACTTCTTCAGCTTCTTCCTGTCTGGCTGCAAAAGTTTTGATGTAGCTTTATTGTTCCTGTATTTTCTGGGTTTTCTGTGGTTTTGATCATTGATGCGATGATGTTCTGTCTCTTTTGTGTGCAGTTTAAAGGTTTGTCCTTCCTCTTGATTTGATCACAATCGTCTTTGCAGCAGACTTTATATTGCTACAAGGAAGTTAGCGGTTTGATAAAAGTAATAGCAGCCACATCTCTGACTCTGTGCCATGCTTCGTCCACAGAGGGCCCAGTGTCTGAGTACGGCATCACCTTCCAGACTCACATTGTTGATCAGTTTGGTGTGTCATTTGGAAGAGAGGGTGAGACCATGAGTCTGGGGTGTACAGTCATCATCTACCCTGCCCTGAACCGCTACCAGCCAGAGGTCGAGTGGTACAGAGACGGTAGGTACTCGGACGATTACATCTATGGTATCAACTCAGGTCAACCTGATGTCTGTTCTGAGTTGCTGCACAAAGAGTAATTTTCCCAACGTTCTCTTGACTTCCAGATGTTCTGCTGTCTCCTTCTAAGTGGACCCACATGCACTGGAGTGGAGATCGAGCCACGCTGACACTCACACACCTGAACAAGGAGGACGAAGGTCTCTACACTCTGAGAGTCACCACCAAGTCTGGATATGAAACCTACTCTGCCTACGTCTTTGTCAGAGGTTAGTGCTTCTGCTTTATCTCATTAACCCTCTGAAACCCAACCAGTTTCTGCTGTTTTTTGCTCTGGTCACAGTTTTTACTCATGAAATATAAAGTTGTGCATCTCTATGGAAACAACACAACCACAGCTAGAAGAATAGAGAGCTCATACACAGCTATAATGCAATAAATCATAAAAAAAGAAAATCAAACGTTTAAATTCTTTGATTATTTATTTTAGCAAAAATTAAAAAACTTGAAGTCTACATGTCCAATATTTTCCAAGTGCTCACAGGTGTTGCCAATGCTGGAAAAAACTATGGTAACACTACATATTATAGATATTTTACCCCGTTTGTTGTTTAATTAGTTCCTTTCCTTGTCTTCTATCTGCTCTTTGTATAAACACAGCCTGCAGTTCAACTGAAAGAGCAGAAATGTTTCGTTTTTCCCGGACTCTGGTTATTGCAATCAAATTATTTTTGGTTAATTTTTAAACGAGACCTGTAGAATAAGGTGATTTTAATGCAATGTCACAATTTCAAGCTCAGATGTGTTCATTTTTCCAGATGGAGCTACGCAGCACAGATGTTTAGTTCAAGGACCATCAGAAAGTTGAAAGTCAGAGGATTTTTTCAGTTTTTACAGCTTCATTGTGTGCCATTTTGATGATTTCTTTCAAAGATAACATCAATTTCAAACCCACTAGTGGGTTTAGAGAATTAACAGACTCAGATTCTCATTTATTTGGATAGAGCAGAAGATTGGACTGTAGCTTAGTGTCTATTTTGTTTGGTTTTACATTTCCAGTCACATAGATTCTGATGACCAATATAGAAATATCCTATAGCCACAACTCACTTGCTATTTTATTAAATAATGTGAATCATCCAGATCTTGATCCAGCATTGCCTCCAAAACCTTCTAAGCTACCTAAGCGCGGACTCATTCGCAGTCATGCTGACAATTCTTCAAATGTCACACGTTAATAAAGCCAGTTCTAAACTCTTAATAGCCTCTGATTGTTATATATGTCAGATATCTGCTGTCAACACAAGCTAAATGCAGCCTCATTCCCTCAGCTTTGTTTTTTTTTTTTTTTAAATCAAGAATCTCTTTAGTTCAAGGTCAGAGTCTCCACAGAGCGTTCCCTGGCACCCGATGGTATCACCTCATTTAACAATCAAAATGTCTGAATGTGAGTTCACGGTTTTAAATAGGATGTCTCTAATAGAGACGCAGCTGAGTGGCAACTCTCTGGCATCTGTTTGAATGCCGTGGAAAAAGTAGTCAGCTTATCTGTGCTGCCTTCAGGGACAATCTGACCTTTGAGGCTCCGGCTTCTACGCATGCTGAGTATGAAGAGAACAGAACCTGCTGTTGTCCAGTTAAAGCTCAGTAAAAGAAGACGCCAGGTACAGTCTCCATGACAAAACGCTATACGATCCCGACGGCAGCGGTTCTATTCTCAGAGAGCTCAGAGATGGAATGAGTCTGGCTCTGGGTGCAGATGGATACCGCAAATATCTGCTTCAAGGAGAAACTACCGGCTGCCCAATTTCTTGACTGCAGTCTGGATTTATTATTGTAAACATTATCGGTCTTTGTTGTTTTTTCGCTTCTTATGAAAGACTGAAAGTGAAATTACCATACAGAAATGTTTTCTGATTACATTTTTACATAAAGCTTAATTATGTTGATGATTTGAAAAGCAAGATATTCTCTTTATTGTTGTAACATACAGACTTTATGCCTCCACATACCCCTTAGGCAGATTTTTTTGTTCTAAATTATTACGAAAACGTTAGACAAAGCTCAAGTCATCAGAAAGCTACTTTTTAGTTCCCAGAATATTCTTCTTAATGGGAGAATTAAGCTCTTTAAATGCTTTTTCTCTAAAAATGCTCCTCAATGTTCCATTGAGAACCTCATTCCTATCTTATCATGTAACATCATGAATACGTTTCATGGAAGAACCTTCATGTTCCCTCAACAATGTCCCCAAAAAACCTCAGAAATTTGCAGACAGAATGTTCTACCTTTCTTAATATATCACAGTGCAGGAACGTTTTCTAAAAACACGTTCTGTCCTCTGTGGCCTCCAGAACATCTTGCAAACATTTTTGAATGTTCTGAACGAGGAGGGGGTTCGTTAATCCAACAAATCCCCTCCGGCAAGAAGACAATGTTCCACAACACTGGCTAACATTACCCACAAATTCTTATATCTTAAAGAAAACATTTGAATCTAATGTTCAATGAACGCTTTAAGAATATTTATTATTTCAAGTGACGTTACCGTGAGGTAAACGATGGAACATTTTAACATACGGAAGATATTTGAAAGATGTTGTCAGATTATGTTACATATAAAAAACAAGAACCAGCGTTCAAAAAATGTTTCCAGGATGTTTTCGAGGCCTCAGAGGACAGAATCTTATTTATAAAACGTTCTGCTAATGTAACATATTAACAAAGGTAGAACATTTTGCCTGAAATATTCTGAAAATGTCTGAAAGATGTTGTTGAGGGAACACATTACTGAAAGTTCTACCATAAAAAATTCCGATAATATTACATGATAACAAAGTAGTGGAGTTCTCAATGCAAGGTTTGGTAAATGTTTTAAGAACAGTTTTTGAGAAAAGACTTTAGAGAACTTTATCCTGCCGTTAAGATTATTTTTAATCACTTGAACTTACAGAAATTACTCAGAATGTTTTAGGGATGTTCCTGCTATAAAACGTTCCCACAATGTTAAGCTCTCACTGCAGCGTTCTGGAAAGGTTATCAGAAGATTGCCTTTAGAAAAAACATTGTTCTGGACTAAAACAGACCATCCTGCTCAAAATATTACTGCCGAACTTTCACAGAAAATTTTTTGGAGATGTTGCTTTTGGGAACTACAAAATATTCTCACAATGTTACATGATAACAAAAGAAGGGTGTTTTCATGCAACATGCAGAAAATGTTATAAGAACATTGCCTTTAGGAAGATCATTCTGGGAACTAAAATATATTTGCCCACTGAAAACATTACACTACAACTTTGCGTTTTTAGAACTAAAAATTGTAGCTGATCCTTCCAAACATGCTGTAAATGTTCTAATTAAAATGCTCTTACGCTTATTTTTACATCTTATAGAGACAATATTTGAAATAAGAAACATCCTAAACACCTTCATGAAACATCAGATTATAATGTTTTCTTTTAAACATTACTAGAACCTGTAGTTGATGTCAGCCCATGTTGTGGAAACATTCAAGTCTGCCCTCAGCGGCCTAAATTTACCCACCGACTGCAGCCGTTGCTGTGTTCCTTTAAGACTCACCTCTTTTATCACTCCATAGTTTCCTGCTGCTAATTCTGTCCTCCTGCTCTGAACTTGTCTTTGACACGAGGACCAGAAACATTCCTGCATCAAAGCCTGCAGCCCCACGGTTCACCACAGGCCACTCTCACTGTAAAACAAACACCCATGATGCTGCTGTAAATGTAACGCTGGGTCGAAGGTGAATGCAGACAGTAAATGACACGTGTTCAGTGAGTTTACTGACAGTCCTGCTGTGGTTGTGTCTGTTAGATGCTGATGCTGAGGTGGAAGGAGCCCCCGGAGCCCCTCTGGATGTTCGCTGTCTGGATGCCAACAAGGATTACATTATTGTCACCTGGAAGCAGCCGGCTGTCGATGGAGGCAACTCCATCCTGGGCTACTTTGTGGACAGGTCAGTTGTTGAAACTCTCATTATCAGGTTGTCATGTGGTCTAAACAGCCTGTGACATTTTGCTTTTTTTCCTGTTTGCAATGCCATTTCTGCTTGATTATCTCACTCCCAGCACTCCTATGCTATAACTTTTCTGTTCTTGGTCATGAAACAGTGCATTTTATAATTCTTGAAAGCTACTAAACAAATTAGACCAATACAAACACAGAAAACAAATACCAACTACAGAAACTTGCACATCTTATCAATAAACAAAACATAGGAAAGAAGACGATACAGTAGATACCCAGCTAGCAGATAACGTTTCCACAACCTGGACTACATTTACCCATAAGCTCTAATGATGTTTTAAAGTTTTAATCTAATGTTCAGAGAATGTTTTAAGGACATTTATGGTTTCAAATGATGTTCCTTTAAGACAAAACATCTTGTAGGATTCAGGGGATGTTTTGAGGATGTTCTCAGGACCACTGATTATGTTCCATAATAACAAAGGAAGATTGGTCTCAATAAAGATATTTTTTATGAAATGTTTCTGTATGTGATGTATTAACTAAAGTTGAACATGTGCAAGATGTTTTGGTGACGTTTTTGAAGGAACATTTCATAGAATAATAAAGAAAGGACGTTCCCAGTGCAACATCAATTTTAAGAATATTAGGGCCTAATCGCCTAACAATGCTATCAACCAAAAGTTTGGTTTTTAGTTAACTTCCTTTTACCAAAAACATTAGGGGACCAAAAAATGTATTTCAATCACTTGGACTTTGCAGAACTTTTCCAGCTAGTTTTTTTTTAAAGTTCCACTTTTCACATTACAAGAACATTTCCTAAAAACACTGTCAATAACATCTTGAAAACATTTCTAGAATGTTCCAATTAAAATGTTCTGTCCTATTTCAGTTTTAGTCTTAAAGAAACAAGCTAATTATTTGAAATAATTATCCTTACATACTATTTATGGATGGATGGATGGATGGATGGATAGATGGATAGATAGACCATCCATCCATCCATTCATCTTCACCCTTACTGACTGTCAGTGACTGATACTTCTATATTTGTGTCCAGGTGTGAAGTTGGAACCACCCACTGGATCCAGTGCAATGACACTCCGGTCAAGTTTGCCCGATTCCCCGTCACTGGTTTGGTGGAGGGTCGATCATATACCTTCCGTGTTCGAGCCGTCAACAAGAGCGGAATGAGCCGTCCATCCAGAGTGTCTGAGCCGGTGGCTGCCATGGATCCAGCAGACCGAGCCCGAATGAGAGGTACTGCAGCCTGGAGGTCTGACATCACTGTAGGTCTGCTCAAAGACAAAATAACTCTGACAATGTTATCAATATTTAAAGGTATAAATAGCAGAGTAACTAGTAGAGCTTAGTTCTTATAATGTTTGAAAGACGACATTTTAATCTAATGGTCAAAGAATGCTTAAAGGATATTATTCTCAAGATGTTTTCAAGGACTCGGATGACAGAATACTTTTTAGAAAGCAGCCTTGTAATGTAAAATAGTAACAATGTAGAAAATTTTCGAGGGAATATTATAGAACCTTCTTCCATAAAACGTTCCCGCTGTGTTCTATGATAAAGGAAATAAATTCTTGGTGAAACAAAAGTTCTGGGAACATTTTTAGAGAAAAGTCTTCAGAGAACTTTCTTCTGCCTTTAAGAAGAATCCTCTAAGATCTCAGATAAATTCAAAAAAGAAAAAAAAACTCGTCAAAAATATAACTAGAACATTGCAGAACTTTCTCTTAATGTTTTTAGAACAAAAAAAAATTCTAGCTGGTTCAGGTCATGTATTTGTTGACAATAACTAAAACATAACTTAAAAGAACGATAAAACGGGAATCTCTTCATATATTTTTAATTAGTCAGTTTAATTCTTCCTACCACAAATGATGAGTTTGTTTAGGTTTTTAAAGGCTTTTCCAGCACCAAAAAATATGTTCAATAAAAAAACAAAAACCACTGGAGCAAGATACAGAAATGCTAAAACCTGTAGATCAATAAAAACAACAAGACTGACAATGTTTAGGTGTTGATCGTCTTCTGGTTCTCAGGTACTTCTGCTCCCTGGACCGGCCAAATCATCGTGACAGAGGAGGAGCCTGCAGGTAGGACATCACATTTTTATAAACATTCATACCATTCATTGACTTTAAGGTCATGTTGCAGCTGTGTAATAATTCTTCATCTTCTCACCGTCAGAGAGTGTCGTTCCCGGCAGACCTCTGGAGCTGCAGGTGACAGAAGCAACCAAGAACTACGTGGTCCTGAGCTGGAAGCCACCTGGTGAGAAAGGCCTTGAAGGTGTCATGTACTATGTGGAAAAGGTAAGCTGCACCCTTCAAACAACACCTTCTGTCTTTTCTTTTGCGTCTAAAATCACTACCTACTGATGTTTCTGTGATCAGTGACAGCTTGATTTTCCTCTTTGTTTGTCAGTGCATCTCTGGCACCGACAGCTGGCAGAGGGTGAACACTGAGATCCCCGTAAAGTCTCCTCGCTTTGCCCTGTTTGATCTCGCTGAGGGGAAATCCTACAGCTTCCGTGTCCGCTGCTGCAACTCTGCCGGCGTCGGCGAACCATCGGACCCAACGGAGGCCACCACAGTTGGAGACAAACTCGGTCAGAAAACACAAAAACATGCAGGCTTGTGTAGACGCATTAGGTGCTGTAGATGTTTGGATTCTCATCCATCACAGAAGACCATGAAGGAGGCAACAGATTGGTTTCAGATTTGGTATCAAACATACAGATAGAATCATGCAGAGCTACTTTCAGCCACAAGGAAAACAATGAGTCTGGCACAGATCTCAACATTATGCCAAGCTGGGAGGGAACGTTCCTTCAACACTGGATGACATTGGGGGCAAGGTCTCATATCATTTGAAAGACAATGTTTTAATCAGATGTTCACAGAAAATTTAAGAAAACTGTAATGCTTCAAAGTCAATCCAATGCTTTAAAGTCAGTGTTCAGATGATGTCAGGAACACAGATTAAGTTTTTTTCTGAGGAACATTCTCAAACCAACATTCAAAAAATGTTTTTGAGGATTTTTGTAAAAACGTTCCTGTAATGTGACATATTAAGTAAGGTGGAACAATCTGCCTGCAATGTTCTGAGGATATTTTGGAGATGTTCATGACGGGAAACATAATTGAACGTTCCTCTACAACATTATAACACTCTCACAGTGTTCCGTGGTAACAAAGGAATAATCTTCTCAAGCCAGATGTTGTCAAAGCCTCAAATGACACAATGTTTTTGCACAGAACATTTTATAGCATTTCTGTAATGTGAAATATTAAAAGTAGAACATTTTGCCTTTCTGTTGAGGGAACCCATTATAGAACATTCTTCTATAAGACGCTTCCACAATGATACCAAATGAAGGATGCTTCAATGCAACCTTCAAAAGTGTTTTCAAGATGTTATGGAGACCTCCGATGACAGAACGCTCCATATAAGACATTCCTTTAATGTGATATATTCACAAAGGTGGAACTTTGTGGCTGTAATGTTCTGAAGATGTTCTGGGGATGTTGTTGAGGGAACACACTGTAGAATCTATAAAGCATCCTAACAAAGTTCCACAATGTGGCATGATAAAGTAAGAACGGTCTGAGTTCAACATTTAGTTTTGGCAAGGTTAGGGCGTAACAGTTTAACAATGTTGTCGCCAATCATTTTTAGAACATCTTTAGTTATTCTACATTCAAGAAGAACATTCTGGCAACTAAAAGAAATTCTCGCTAGGTGGTCAGTTTGAATCTACAAACCTGCCAAGTATTCCGAAAGATGTATACAAATGTACTGAGGAGAACTGGTTTCAAATGGAAAGCGAGGTCAACTGGAGTCCAAACAACAATGGATGTCACTTTACTTTAGTGTCCATTACTCATGAACGTTGCTATATATGCAAAATTGTCATAATATCAGCTAGTAAATGAACACCGCTCTCATCCACAGACATCCCATCGGCCCCAGGAAAAGTTGTTCCCACCAGAAACACGGACACATCAGTTGTTGTATCCTGGGAAGCGTCTCGCGATGCCAAAGAGCTGGTGGGATATTACATCGAGAGCAGCGTTGTAGGCAGCAACGTGTGGGAGCCATGCAACAACAAGCCTGTTAATGCTACCAGGTAAGATTATTCCCTTTTTTCTGTTATCTAAGGCCTTGGCTTTACCTGCAAACAAGGGGGTAACTCCCATTTTGGCACTTAACTCTATACTATTAAGCCTCGTATCAGTGTCCACAAAAGCCCAAACGTTTGCCGCCATGGTCATGAAGGACTGTCCAACACATTGATGACTGTCTGTACGATGGGTGCCTTGGATGTTGTACTGGAAGAAGTTCAAGAAAATGAAAATGTTGAGGACATTTTTGGCAAATTTTCAAGCCGATTCTTAAGGAAATTTGTAACCGAGGATGAAACATTGGTTCACCACCAAGTAATCAGAGCAATCAGTGGAAACACAACTGTTCTCTGCTTTCGTAAAAGGTCAAGCAAGTGGCATGCACGACGAAGTGATATCTTTTGTTCCTTTAGGGAGTGAGGGATTGCTCATGGTTGACTTCTTGCTGAAGGATCAAAGCATTATGGAGACTACGATGCATCAGAATTGCAAAAACTGAAAGAAGTAGTCAAGGAAAAATGGCTGGCATGCTGCTGCTCCAGGACAATGCACCCAGCACAGGTGGTAGAAGGAGCTAAATGTGGCTTTGAACTGTTGCTCCATGAACCTCACTCACCTAACCTGCAGCATCTGACTTCTGTTTCCCAAACTTAAGTCCTATTTGAGTGGTAGCTATTTTCAGAGTGATGGTGAAGATCTAATGGCTCAAGATGTGACCATGAAGTGTAGAATCAGAAGACCACGTTGAAAAATAATGCAAGAACAGTCTTTCTCCTGTGACGTTTTCTGATGAAGTTGAGAAGTTTTTGAAGTACCCTCATATACATTTGTTCACATGTATTTGCAGGTTTATCTGCCACGGCCTGATGACAGGAGAGACATACGTGTTCAGAGTGAGGGCAGTGAACGCCGCTGGACTCAGTCAGTTCTCTCCAGAGTCAGAGCCTGTTGAGGTGAAAGCTGCAATTGGTGAGTTTCAGAGCAATAAGACAATGTAGTTGTTAGAAAGGGCTGAACTTTTTAGGTAATCCTCTTGTTTCTATTCAGATTTGTGAATTCAAAGAAAAAGCACATCTGAATCACTTAGATACCAAAACAAACAAACAAACAAAAAAACAGCTGTGGATGGTGTGATATACATTTCTGAGTCAGTTTTGCCGTTTTGTGTATTTATTGGGACAACATTGAATAAATTTAAGCATTTCTATGATATTTAATATTGCAAGAAATATTTAGGCTGTCTAGAAATCATCGGTACAGATGCAACACATACTTTACTGGCCAATTTTGACAAATTAGAAACATCTAATGTTGTGACCTTTGTATAATACTGTAATGTTCTAAATAAAATATCCACCTACATGAATCAGTTCAAAGCTGAAATTAAAATAACTCATTTCTGCTGCTTGTTAAAAATGTTTTCTAAAGAAACCGAGAAACTTTAGAAGTTCAGAAGCAGATTTAGACCAAGAGAAATGACCAAAAGGAGAACATTTCTACACAAAAATGACTCCTGAAATGCACTGAACACCACAGACTGATGTTAGATTTTTGCTCCAAATGGTAGAATTTCCTTTGAAAGTATAAAAAAAGTGATGCAACATTTAGCATTTTGTTGGTGTTTGTATTATATGCAGTGTTTTTTAGGCTCTTTAAACATGTCTTCAGCCCTTTATACCATCACCATCTATACTTCCACACTCTCTCCACCATGGTTCCACTCTGTTATTCTGCACTCTTGTGTGCTCCACCCACCACCACCACCCCGTCCAGCCACACATCTACCCTCCTCCACCTCCTCCTCCCTGCACAGCCTGAGGCGGGGTCGGGGTCAGGACTTGTAGACTTCCTCTAATTTGGGTCAGTGCGATCCAATTCAGCGGTGGTTACAAACCAGCCCAATGTCACAAACCACCATCATGCCCGCCACCCTCCCCCTTCTTTCTCCCCTCACCTTTCCTGGGCACAAGACGTGTCGGCAACCCCACATGGTGCCAACGGTACCGACACTCGGACCTGTCCCACCCCACCGGTACCCCCAAACTGTTTCTCCGTTCTAACCTGTCTGTTGGCAGCTAACCTGGCCGTGGGATTGTTCTGTTCAGCTGATTCTGCTTGACTAATGGAAATAACGCAGGAAATAATTACTTAAAAATGCAGACAAATTAGAGTTACTGTGCATTATACATGTATACTGTCATCTGGACAGTTTCCCTCAATAAAAAATATGGAATATTCCAAACCCACAATGTATAATTGAGACTGACAGGCCACTAAGTTCAGTTTTTAATAGTAACTTCACATGATAATAAACATGAGTGAGCATATAGAAAGGACAATGAGTCTATGTTACTTTATGCAACAGAAATCTCTGCTTTTTTCTTTGATTTCTGACAATTTATGTGGCCTCCTAAGACGCGAGCTTTGGTTGGGTGTGCATTTTAGATTTCTTCGAGTTATTTGGGAAAAGGAGTAACCAATAAATATAATAATCAGACAATATCTAGTATCTGATTATCATTATTACTATGAACAATGTGCTCTTTTTGAAAAAAAAAAAGATCTTACAAAATAATATACTTCAGTTCAAATATAAATATTCAAATGTGATTTCATTTCATAAAGACAAACAGTTATTTTCCTACTTCCTGAAGGTAATAAATAGCAATAAAGAGCTATGTGATGTGAACAGATTTGGGAAACCTTTTAGTGAATACTTTTTCTGTTTAATGAATCATCTATCAAAAACACTTGGTAGAGATAAATATTTATTATCATAAAAAAATGCATACATTCAAAGCAACCTACATAAAAAACCTGATGGTATAAGTGTAGGAAAGTTATTTATTTCCTAGTAATGTGGTAAAAGATACCCTTTTTGGCTTTGTTAATTTGTCCATTAAGCGTTTCTTATTTAGTGGAACGGCCATGGCACTGTGGTGTATTGATGACAGATTTCTGGGGTTTTATGCATTAGAAATGTAACCTATATATTGAGGTTTTATGCAGTAAAATTCTTCTTTTCTTTACTCATATTACAGTTTGAACATGTACAGATGAATTAATTCAATACAAGAACCTACCATTGTATAGTATAAAGTAGATTTACAGCGTCTGAGCAGGCTTGTAGGCGAGGTGGTGTGCTCAAGTTGCAGCGAGTTACATCTAAACCATTTTAAAGTCAGGAGGGGAATATTCTCTTATTTAAATTTGACTAGCAGGCATGAATCTTTAGGGGTTTCATCAATGACCAGAGAGGAACTTTAACATACAAAGAGGAACAACAACAGTAAAAGACTATGCTGCCAACCTAATCAAGATCCAAAGAATGCACCCCCCCCGCTCCTTGTGCATCTAAACATGGACAAAAATAGTTAACTGAGTGTGTGTGAGTGACTAAGCGCCTTGCCCAGTTTCCAGGCAGATAAACGAAGGCCTCAGTGCCACAACCCAGCATGAACTTCAACTACCTGCTTTCAAAAGGGACACAGAATAAACTGGTCACATCAAACTCATCCATCCTAACTGACTATGAGGTGACAGAAACAAGGCGAGTGACACTTAGGTCACATAGACAGTCATTGTAAGACTCAACAGCAAAATCTACATGAAAACACTGACAAAGTTAAACACAAGGGGGCGTTGTTGGGCTGTAACAGCTACTGTACGCGATAGACAAAAACAACCAACTGTCAATGGGAAGTTCTGACAGCTGTGGACACATATTTGGGCTTTCTATGATGACGCATACAAAACATGAACTCTAGGAACATTTTAGTTATTTTAAAAGTCGTTCTGATCATTTGAACAACAAAACTATAACTCAGAAAAGTCTAGTCCGGCCCTAACACTTAGTATGCAAATCAGTAACAGAAACAATGCTGCTGGTGTAGTAATTGTCAGAGATGCTCTTTCTGATCTCCTGCATGTGTTTCCTGAATTAAAATCTCTCTGCATCATAACTGTTACGGCTTTTAGCCTTTGGATGTCACTCATTCACTGGCTGGCTTTGTGCTGAGCGGCATGTTCTGTTCTCCCTTTATGAAACACATTTAGCAGGAATGCCAACGTATTTGTACAGCAGGCTGTATCACATTCATTTTTGCTTTGCTAAATCATAAAGAATTGATTTTCTGCCGATATTAATAACCCTTATTTGCAGTAAATAGCCCATTCCATGCAAGTAAAGTTGCTATTCAAAGTTTTTGTTGTTCAGGAAAGCACTACTTCATGTGTTGGATCATGGTGTGTTGCTGAATTCAGCCTCAAAGCACCACTTACTTCATCTTTTGAGTGCAAATCTGAGAAGTGATGGAATCCATTAGCGTCATCACTGAAGTTTTTCATAAAGGGTCGGCACAAAGCCACACACCCACGCACTGTTTGGCTGCTCTACTTTACACGCCTGCATGCTCTCATAATCCCAAATGAAGCCTCCTCACGTGGATGTCACTCGTTGGTCATCTTGTCTTCATTTTCCTTCCCAGTCAGATGAAGACATTGTACTGTATCTGATAGGGTGATGCTATGAATATTGCTTATTTTTTGGATATGAGCTGCCGATGTGGATCTTTGGCCTGTTTTAAAAAGCTTCTTCTTGCTTCTCTCTGCTAACACCTGTAGGGGGCGGCATCCCACACGGTGTGTTGTCGAAGATGGGGCCGGGGGGTAACGTGGGCCAACTAACCGAGCACAGGCCACGCTGGACGGGCACGCATGAAACTGTCCAGTCCCCCCCTGACACTATGCAAAAGCACAGTAAAGCTCAGGCTGACACTGAAGTCAGACAGGGGGCCGGGGCAGCAGAGCTCTACCCCGCAGAGGGTAAAAACAAAGGGGGCAAGAGAGGCAGCGTGTCCTGGGCCCCTGACCTGGCAAAAACGATGCCCTCAGAGTCAGGCTCAGTTTCTGACCCACTTACTGACACAGTCAAAGCTGCACACTTAGACCCGGTCGCTGCCAAGGTTCAGGATGAGGCTGTGAAGGCACGTAAGTTCTCTGTAGACGATAATCGGGAGAAACCGAGGCCCAGGAGAGGATCAGCAGGTGAGCACTGGTCCTCCAAATGAAGTGAAATACTTAATAATGAATATATTCCATCCTGACTTCCCACGTTGCACCAGTTCTGTGACATCTACAGGTACTTTACATACAATAATCAATAAAAAGTAGATGAGCTGCACTACTGGGTAACATCCTTTCAAGGTAAGTGACAGTAAAGCACCACCATAACCAGGTTTAACTCAACACAGTCTTGTTTTCCGGCCACTTCTCACCCACACCCTCCTGACTCGGTGGTCTGGCGTCCGTCACCTCCCCGTGGACTTTTAACACACAAACACACAGAAGTGCGTCACAGCTCTTGAAAAGTGGGTCATCCATCCAACACAAGAGCAGGACACTTGTGACCCGAGGCTTTTTTGGGAGCGACCTGTGGACATCGTCAGACATTCACCTCTCGACACTCTGGCCTAAAAGGTGGAGGGGTCGAGTTCATGTGACTATTTGTGTATGACAGGCAAATTTGTTATCAGCATGATAAGTGATCCTGCTTTTGTAGAGACCTGTTGCTCACAGACGCTCCCTCAAGCTAGACTGTTTCCCTTTTCACCACAAATACTGTGTTTTAACTGCTTCATGCTTTCTTATTACTTGCATAAAGGAGTAGTTTGACATTTTTATGTTCTTATTTCTTTTGTGTCAGGAGTTGTATAGAAAGCTTGATACTACTCTTTTGAAATATGAAGCCACTTAGCTTAGCTCAAAATTGGTAGAAGAACCAATTAATTTGATTTATTTTATCTAGTGAAGACATACACATTGTGTGCTGGTTGTTTTGGCAGCAAAACACAGTTAGTCTGCTAGCTTGCCTGGTTTGCAAACTTAATTTATTCTACTGATTTAACAAGCAATATATATAAATGTGAAAATAATTAACTGTAAGGATTGATTTGGGAATCACCATGGCAACTTGATCTAACCATGTTCAAAGTAAAGCTATGAGTGCTGATAGAAAAAAATTGCATTTTCTTTTATTGTAGCACCACCAGTTATCAAATTACACAATTTTGATTTTGACAACCTTAAGAAATCCTCCATAACCAAAGTATAGTGTCAATACATGAAAGAATGATGGAGAAATTATGCTATTTGACAACTTTAACCCCAATTTTGATTGGCTATAGTGAGCAGTTTTGAACATCTAAAATTCATCTGATGACCTTTGTAAGGTTGAACATCATCTTGACCGATTTTGATGAAGACTAGAACTTTTTTTTTCTTCAGAAAATCCAATTTGGTGAAAATTTACATCATAATGGCGACTCATTTTTGAAAACTGGTCATATGGTATAAAAGTGAAATGCACAAATGCACATTCAACTGCGACCCATTGGTGAAGCTAGACTACTCAAGACAAAGACTTGGAAGTTGGTGAAAAGAATCAACGGACTCTCTTTAAACAGACTGCCAGATTTCACAACTTTTTTACTAAATTAATCATCGGCAGCCATGGTGTCCAATAGCAAAGGATGTATGAGAAAAGGTAGAAACCTAATGAGTGCCAGTTGTTGAGTTTTAGAGTTGTTGGTAGGTGGATTTTGTCAGAACAGAACCAATATGGTTGCTATCCACTGTTACTAGTCTTTATCCAAGTGTAAGGTAATGTGCAGCTGGCGTCATATTTAGACATAAAGAGTGGTAAGTGTATATGTTTGGCAAAGTTTCAATCTATTCCTTTAAGCAAACCACGATACAGAAGTCCAATAAGGAACATTAAAGTTGTAAATGTGTTTTGTTCTGTTACAGCAGGTATTCACCAACAGCTATCTTTAATTTCTTCACAATCCGTATTGACCATGACTTGTTGTTGGTCAGTACTTGCTGTAAACAGCTTTCAGTAATGACACACTGAAGCTCAATGTTTCCAAAGCTACGGTTAAAGAATTTAGCCAATCAAAGGTTTTAATTAATCAGTAGTGCCGTATTTTAAAGGAAGTTTGGGAATTAAAAGCATCGCTTCATTGTCGTGCTTCAGTTTCCCATTACATCAGCCTTCCTGCTGAGGCACTGTTGGTTAATTGGAGTCTTCTGCTGCAGCCTCTCCTGCTCCACCCTATGGCATCACCGTCCTGGAGTGCGTTCGCGACTCCATGGTGCTCGCCTGGAAACAACCAAACTTCATCGGAGGTGCTGACATCACCGGCTACTTTGTGGATTATCGTGAGGTCATCGATGGCGTGCCGGGCAAATGGCACGAGGCCAACATCAGAGCCGTCAGCGAGAGGGCCTACAGGGTGAGCTGATAGGAAACGCCTCTCAATGGAAGCCCTGGGTTCAGCTGTAAGCTCTAAGGTTCTGTTCTTATTTTTGTGCCTCCAGGTGTCCGACCTGAAGGAGAACAAGAAGTACCAGTTCCAGGTGAGGGCAGCCAACATGGCAGGTGTCGGCATCCCATCGCTGCCCAGTAACACCTTCCTGTGTGAGGAGTGGACCATCGCTGTACCAGGTTGGTTAGACCAGATGTTTCACCCACTGAAAGAATAGTTTGATGGACAGAAGATCAATGTTCGAACAAAAAAATTAAAAAGTGGCCATTTTTCAAACACACATTGCACTGATTTAACAACTTTTTTGGTTACTGTATAAAATTTGGTTGTCATTGTTGCCATAAAACATCAAACACTAATTGGTTCAAGACTATCAATCACGAGAATTGATGCTTCCATCCATCTATATGACAGGAAACTGAATATTTGAAGGTTTTAGGCCATTTATTTGACAAAAACAGCAGTTTGAAGATGTCAACTTGAGCCTTAGAAACTTGTAACTGGCCCTGTTCACTGTTTTCTGACATCATTACAGGTCAACAGATAATGATTTGACCAAAGTAAATACCTTAGCTTACTCTAGAGCTAACTCTACACATGCATCAGCTTACTAACTTATCATGAGGATCACTGCTCTGCCTTTGCATAATGCCATTTCTGGCCCAATCTCTGTATTTTTTCGGACTTAAGAAAGGAACACTGAAGATTCTTATATTACAACTTGGACAAAGAGTTTGACAGATTTGGACTTTTACCAGGCAGAGGAAGGCGAACAAAGAAACTATTGAGTTGGATTTTGGGAAATTTGGGCTTCTAGTCATATACTAGAGAATGAAAGTCATTATAAGTCTGATCGCACACTTAAATAAAAAATACCCCAGAGTACTTCAAGGTCTTTTTCACGTTAAAAAAAAAAACGGATTTCCTCATGATGTCTCACCGTATGGAGCAAAACACCAAATGGACGTGTTAAGAAATTAAAAAACTTGATTTTCTTTTTTTTTTTTTTTGGAGAGAGAGTCATTGTTTTGCAAGTAAGTCAAGTAAAAATCCCAAACATTGTGTTTCAGCTATTAAACACATTGTTCTGCTTGCAGCATGACTGGCTGCTGCGGACAAATATAAAGTGGTGTTCAGTTGTTTGTTTGACACAGCTTCATATTACATCATTTTAGACTAAATTAAAGTTATTTTGGCTCGGCCAAAGTGCAGCAGCAGGTCTTTTTTTCCCTGAATCAACAGATTTGTCGACAGATCACTGATTATAATTGCATAAATGTGGGGGGTATTAATCTTGATTAAGAGACAAAGACTTTGCATATTATCCTGCTTTTTTGCTTTGTATCTACTCTGCAATAATATTATGATGATTTAAAATTCTGTTCAATTCTTTCCAATTCAGTTAAATTCCCTTCAGTTCAGCTTTATATAAACATCACTGATACATACCTTGTCATCTCTAGGTACTTCCTAGAATAAGATGGGGGAAAAAAAATATGCAGAGAGACCCAACAAATCCAAAGTTTAGGATTGCCTTTGAGCAGCAGTAGGAAGAAGAAGAAAAAAAATCCCCTTTCATAAGGAAGAAGCCTCCACCAGAACCAGGTTCAGGGAGAGCAGACGTCTGCCCAGACAGGTTGGGTTGAGGGTAAGGTGGAGAGAGAACAGGATAGCAGATAGAAAACAGACTATCAGTGTGCCTGTTGTCAAGGAAGCAGTGTGCAGGAATTTTCCTCTCTTAACACCTATGAGACACAATCAAACCTACAGATCTGCAGTGTTTCTAGCCTTAATGTTTCTTACTGTTTTGTTTCTGGTCATCTGCAGGACCTCCTCACGACCTGCAGATCAGGGAGGTGCGAAGCGACTCTCTGGTGCTGTTGTGGAAACCTCCCGTGTACCAGGGCCGCGACCCGGTCAACGGTTTCTACGTCGACATCAAGGAAGCAGAAGCGCCAGAGGAGGCCTGGAGAGGAGTCAACAACAAGGCTACAGAGAAGTCATTCATCAAGGTTAATGTCTGTTTCTCTGACAGACTCGTGTCCAAGTGTGGCAGCAGCTGCTGTTTAATCAGGTTATTTTCTTCTATTCAACAGATTAAGAATCTTAAAGAAGGAGAGGCGTATGTGTTCCGCGTTCGTGCTCAGAATAAAGCCGGCGTTGGTAACACCTCAGATGTGACAGAACCTGTTCCTGCCGTGACCAAACCAGGTACGACGAACTGACAGTGGAAGTGATGAATATCGTGAGAACTGCAGCAATAATTTCCCTTTATTTCTTGTGTTTTCAGGCACTAAGGAGATAGTTGTGGATGTCGACGATGACGGTATCATCTCCCTGAACTTTGAATGCAGTGGCATGACCCCCGACTCCAAATTTGTGTGGTCCAAGAATTACGAGGAAATCTCAGACGCCTCCCGCCTGACTGTAGAGACCAAGGGAAACAAGTGAGACGGCACTGTTTTAATACTGCTTAAACACTAACAGATATCGTTGTTACCACTTCAATGCTGTGTTTTTTCTGCAGGTCCAAAGCTGTTTTCAAAAGTCCTGGGGAGGAAGACATTGGCATTTATTCATGTCTCGTCACCCACACTGATGGTGCTTCATCCAGCTACACTCTCTCTGAGGAAGGTAAGATTTAAAGCCCAGAGAACAACGAAAAACATGTGTTTATGTGAAGTAAATATATATCTTTTTCTAATAAAGTGGCATCAGCTGTTGCTTTTTGCATCTTTTTAATCTTATTTTATGCCTTTCCTGTTGTTTGTCAGAGCTGAAGAGGCTGCTGGAGATCAGTCATGACCACAAATTCCCCAGTGAGTGTTTCACAACTCATCTCTGCTGCTTTTAAGTGTCTTAGCTTTTTGGGGTTTATTTTGTTGTTTTTTTGTGCTGCTTCTCACTCTTTCTTCACCCTCCTCTTCACACCAGTTATTCCCCTGAAGTCAGAGTTGGCTGTGGAGCTGCTGGAGAAGGGCAGGGTTCGCTTCTGGCTGCAGGCCGAGAAGATTTCACCAAACGGCAAAGTCAATTACATTTTCAACGATAATGCTGTCTCTCAGGGGGAGGTCAGTGAGAATCATTGCTGTTTTATATCTTTTTTTTGTGTACTAACTGTAGGTATTTTCAGGCAACAAAAAGAATGCTTCATGCAGTGTTGTCTTTATTGTCTGACAGAAATACAAGATGAACTTTGACAAGAACACCGGTGTGATTGAGATGATCAT
Organism: Acanthochromis polyacanthus; assembly: GCF_021347895.1. Taxonomy (NCBI): domain Eukaryota; kingdom Metazoa; phylum Chordata; class Actinopteri; family Pomacentridae; genus Acanthochromis; species Acanthochromis polyacanthus. Next base: position 22,494,492 of record NC_067132.1, on the reverse strand, counting down.
GGAGTCTCTGACTCCGGCAGATGAAGGAACCTACACTTTCCAGCTGCAGGACGGGAAAGCAACCAACCAGTCCAGCTTGGTGCTGATTGGAGATGGTGAGTTCAGTCAAACAACAGTCAAAAAAAAGAAAGCTGCAAGCAGAATAATGAAGAAAATTACACCTTCCTACATGTCATCTTGCTGTGAAAACACACCGTAGAACTTTCATATTAACTGAACGTTTGTCACATAATCCTGTTTTCCTATTCCCAGTAGTTGATGCAGACTACGATTTAATATAGAATACAGATGTGCAAAAGCTAGGACTCCTACATATTATTATGGAAATATTACTGCATGGGATTCAGATTAATGTACATGCATGAGTAAACAGTGATAAACGCTACAGTAAAACCTCTGTCATTTAAAAGAAGCCAAACTGAATAGCATTAAGCCCTGGTACACTATAAAAACAGATGTTCAGCTTCAACAGAAAACTAATGACTACACAGAGTTAGGGGAATTAGTCTACACTCCACAATTGTTGGTGTATTAATTTACCAAAGACTTAATAATGGGTATCCTAAAGTTTTTAAGGACTTTAAATCTTGAACTCTAAGTGGAGCAAAATTAAGTTATTAAGTCAATTAAATGAATTTACTACAACTTAAATTTTCTTTTAAATCAATTAATGATGTTTGAATTATACACAATGTTAAGCTGGTGTCCAATGTTACGTCAACACAACTCATCAAGTAAGGAACATAACAGGTTTATCCAATCAATAAATCTGAATCTTGCAACCATGCATTAATGAAGATTTATTCTTAGATTCATTGTAGTTTCAGAAATATACAGCAAGGATGCTGTTTTTGAGTTGGAAAGCCTCAGCTTATATTTCCAAGTTGACTTCCACCACCTGTGGAAATCCCTTTTCCATGGTTCCCCATTTTCATCCATCTAATCTAGACTTTCTGCCCCAATGTGCCCTTTGTCACTAACAGTCAATAACTTAGAGGCCTTTTTAAAAATAATGCTGGCAACAACCAGCTAAAGTTAGAGCCCTTCAATAATTCATCTTGGGCATCCTCCATAGGTCTCTGTGAATCAACAACCTGCAGAAGTGTAGTTTTCCACAAGACAACACTAGGGGGCAGTAAGAACTTCTGAGAAATTGTGTTGCTACTGAGCAGCTTAAACTACATTCATTATTCATTCTTTATCATATAACAGACTGGCTTCTGCAGAGCTCACGGTTAGATTCCAGGTTGTGTTGAACTATAAAACACTATAAACTTTTTATTTTTTATTTGCAGTGTTCAAGCAGTTGCAGCAGGAATCAGAGTTCCAGAGAAAAGAATGGTTCAGAAAGCAAGGTATGAAACACAACTACCTGACATGATTGTTTTCTTAATTAAGGAACTTGATGTTTACTTGATGACATGTCAGGGAACAACAGAGAGAAAAGGTGAGAATAACTAACACAGGAGAAACTGGAATCAGAAAATGCTTTCTATGCTGTGATTCTGGTCTTTATGACTGTATGTTTGTTGCAGGTCCTCATTTTATCGAGTATTTGGGCTACGAGGTGACACCAGAGTGCTGCGTTATACTCAAGTGCAAGGTGAGTTAGACAGAGAACGTTCCCACAACATTAGCAGACATTACCTCAAAGCTCTGATGTTTTTAAAAGAAAATCAAATGTTCAAAAACTGTTTTAATACAGTGCTCATTTTATTTACTATAATGTTTAATGTGATTATTCAGAGATGCTGTCAGGAAGACAGATGATGTTCCGTGATGACAAAGGTGGAATGTTCTCACACCAACATTCAGAAAACGTCTCCTTGATGTTATCGAGGCGTCAGATGGTTTTTAAAATGTAATGGGATACATTAAGAAAGGTGTAAAACTCTTCCTGAAATTTTCTGAGAAGGTTTTGAGGATGTTCTTATTAGAACACGATACAGAACGTTTCTCTGTAAAACATTCTCACAATGTTCTATGATGGGAAAAGAGGAACATTCTCATATCAAGATTCAAGTAATATTTTCCAGATGTTTGAGGCCTGAGATAAGAGAAGGTTTTATAACGTTCCTGCAATACAATATATAAAAGGTGGAACATTTTGCCGTTTTGTTGAAGGAACACACTGTAGAACGTTCCTCCGTAAGACGTTTTTATAATTATGACAAAAAGAAAAATGTTCTCAATACAACGTTCAAGAAAGAAAAGATGCTGAGAACTTAAATGACAAAAGATCCTTTGTAAGATGTTGCTTCTCTGTGATATCTTAACCAAGGTGGAACATTCTGCCTACAATGTTCTGAGGATGTTTGAGGAACACAATGTGGACATTGTTCTACAAGACATTTCCACAATGATAACGAAGGAGATGACGTTTTTGAAACATCAGATGACAGAACGTTCTTTACAAGATGCTCCTTTACTTCGATATATGAATAACGGTGGAACACTCTGGCTGCAATATTCTGAGGATATTTTGTGGATGTTGTTGAGGAACACAATGCAGAACACTCTTCTAATAAATATTCTCACAATGTTCCCTGATTTCAATGGAGGAATGCTCTCAAATCAACAGTAGAACAGTGTTTTCCAGATGTTATTGAGGCTGAAGATGACACAATGTTTTCCAATATAGAATGCTTTATAATGTTCCTGTGATATAATATCGTAAAGGTAGAACAACTGGCTCAAGCTTCAGATTACAGAATGTTTTTAGGATGTTCCTGTCATGAGATATGTTGACATAGGGGGAACATTCTGGCTGCAATGTTCTCAAGATGTTCTGGGGATGTTGAGCGTTCTTTTCTAAGACGTTTCAATGATGGTGACAAAGAAAGGATGTTCTCAATACAACGTTAAAAAAAACAACATCTGTAAGTTGTTATTGAGACCTCAGAAGAAAGAACGTTCTTTACGAGATGTTTCCTTATATCGGTGAAGATGAACGTTCTTCCTTCAGTTTTCTGAGGATGTTGTTGAGGGAGCACGTTAAACAAACATTCAGTTTTGAGAACTTTAGGGCGAAACAGTCTAGCAATCACCAAACATTTTTAGAACATCTTTAGTTGCTCGATCTTTTAGTTGAACATTCTGGGAATGGAAAGAAAACCTTTTCGTAAATTTTAGTAAAACTTTCTCAGAACATTTTTAGAACCAAAAAAAGTTCTAAACGTCCCTCTGCTGTTTTGTGTTTCAGGTCGGCAACATGAAGAAGGAGACGTCTGCGCTGTGGTACAAAGACGGACACCAGATCAAATCAGACGAACATCTGGGCTTCACCGAAGGAGTGCTGAAGCTGGAAATCGCTCAGGTGAGAAAATGAGAACAGAAACCTGAGTGAAGCGTGAATTTACGTAAATATATCTGTGTATATTTCTGTGCTGTATAATCACCACTGGCATATATGACTGTGAACACTGCAGCTCTGTTCATGTCTGAATTCTCAAAAATGTACGGATCCTTCCATTTTGGACTTCGGTGTCAAGTAAGTTGGAGTAAAGAAATGATCAAGAGATGGTTGTTCAGCAGTGGTGGAAGAAAAAAGTCAAAGTGAAGAATGAATGAAGAACTTTAAAATCACTTCATTGCAAATACGTGAAAAATTCTGCTGAAGTAAAAGTACAAAGGAATTAGCAGCCAAAATACAGTTTAGGGATTGAAGTAAAAATGCTGTTTTGGCCTCTGGATATTGCGTAATGAGCTTATTATTAGTGACGCATCAGTGTGTCAGCAGCTTGATACGGCTAGACCTCACTGGAACTACTTTATATAATGTTTTATATTCATTATATACAGGAAAAGAAAAATATATTTGTGAGGTTTCAGATGATTAATGGGAAAGAAAAGATGAAAAAGTTCAGATATACAAATCTCATTTCAGTTTTTGAACTTTTTCTCCAGTTTTTGAGTTTTGGTGAAATTCTGGTTGGTTAGATTTTCTTTTTTAATTAAACCATGTGATAAGTTTATTTGGTGGAGGTGTTAACAACTCATAGACATCTCATATGTAATGCTGAGTACACACAGCTATTTGGAAGAAATTAGAGGCTAATAAAGTCAGAAACTACTGAAACTATTATTATTTCACAATCTTGTTGTATTATCCACTGTATAAAAAGTCTGAAAAATAACTAAGTCTGAGTCTACGTGGCAGATAAATGTAATGGAGTGGGAGTATAAAGTAGCATAAAATTGAGGTAGATGAGTAAAGTACAAGTGCTGCAAAATTTCTCTTAAGTACAGTACTTGAGTAAATGTACTTAGCTACTTTCCACCACTGTTGTTAAAACATTTACATTTGACTAATTTCACTAGAAACTCAAACTATTTTATTATCAATAACCAGTATTAACTTTCTTTAAGTTATTTTAATAAATCATATGGGGGCATTCCACCTCAATTCACCAAATTAAAACAAAAAAAGTTCACATCTGACCATCTCATATTTGTTAGATTTTTTCTGTGCACATGTATGTTATAAAGTAAAATGTGTGAACTCTGGGATCAGAGGTAATATTAGTTTCTGAGTTAAAACATCTAGAAGGAGGGTGGGTCGGTTTCACAATGCCATTATTGCTAACAACTTTCCTAACACAGTGTTTCAACTCTTTGCTAACAAGGTTAAAAATGAATTAAAAACAAATTATGATAAAGAAATCAAACATAAGTAAAATATACATGTGACTGCTTATGGTGCCAATTTTCATAAAATTATTTGAAGTATGAGTAAGGAAAAAATTTCTTTTAGCCCAGTAACAATATTATAGAACTCTTCCAGTTGGGACCACTGTTGGATATTATTGTTCAAATAGTGGCCAGAAATGCAAAGAAAACCCCTGTAATTTTCTTATTTTTTTTCTTAAATTATGTCTCCAACTGACACCAAACTCTGTATTTTTAAAGCTCTTATTGGTGTCAATCACAGGAAGAAAAAAAACTGCCTTTCATTGTGGAAAAATAAAGATTTTACGGTTGGGAGAATAATGGAACTAAAAAAAAAACATGGACATTTTTTGACCAAATTTGCACCATCATATAACTGGTTTGTAAAGTTCTATCAAAGCATTGAAGACTGCATGTACAGATCAATGGGTGTGCCAAATTTCAGGACTCTACGTTATTGTTATTGTTATTATTATTATTATTATGGTAGTTCAAACATTGTTGCACAGCTTGGTGTGAAGAAAACAGCGCAAAAATCCACATGGCGCCACCTTCTTTCGGAATTTTCAATTTTGACACTCATGTTACTTGAGAACCCAGATTTTACACATGATGAACTCAATAAATATTCACCACTTTAGAAAAATAAATCAAACTGAAAATGGTCAGGTGTGGGTATTCGGTCAATTGAGGCGGAATGACTCATCATAAATTACATTTCGGAACTCCATCATCCCCTTCTTTCACTGTTCTGTCATCTTTTCTCTCACATCTCACTCTCTAAACTCTACCTCTCTGTCTCATAAGTCACTTACATCCCACTGTGCCGTCTGTAAGCGTCCGTCCAGTCCAGTGGTTTGACTTCATCGCAGGTAAAACTACGTATAAACATCATTTCACATGTGTCCCATTGCAGCGCGACATCCCTGCAGACGCAGCCAACAATACCGAGAGCCCAATCCCGAGACGACTAAAAGTTGGGATCAGTTCTCTGTTGTCATCACGGGCCAACGGCCACTTCTGGTTTTGCCTGAGAATGTTTTTTGTTGAAGTTCACGTCCGTCTGTCTGTTTGTCCAGTTGGCTTTTTTGCTTTTGCGTCATATATGTGTTTTCTGCAGCACCCCTAGCAGAAGAGAAAAGCTTGCCTTTTCAGATGAATACAAATCACATTCTTTTTACAAAATGTCGTCGGGGCGAATATTGACTTTGCTGCTTTTACTGTCAGATTTCCAAGAAAGACGCTGGAGTTTATGAAGTTGTTCTGAAGGACGACAGAGGAAAAGACACGTCTACACTGAACCTGACAGATCAAGGTGAACCTTTAGAACCAGACTCTCCTATCCCCAATACAGAAGCTGAACAAGTAAATCACTAACCATGCCCAATTTTTGGTCTTTTTAAGGTTTCAAAGACTTGATGAATGAAGTTTTCAGTTTTATCGGTAAGAAGAAACATTTAGTCTGCAGATAATGTTGCATTTAATTCGTATTAAACTCAAAATGAGCATTTAAATGATGCTTTTATGTTTGTCTTTGTAGCCAATTCCTCCACTCCACTGAAGGTCACAAGCACAGATGAAGGCATCCGACTCTACACGTTTGTCAGCTACTACAATGATTTACTCCAAGTCACATGGCATTACAAGTGGGTTAATTTCTATACGAGCAAGCAGTTAGAGCTACCACAAATACTGGAATTCAGCAGATTTATTTAACCCTCTTGTTGTCCTGCGGGTCAAAATCGACCCGTTTTAAAGTTTAAAAATGTGGAAAAAAATATATTTTCATAGTGAAACTTCTAAAGTCCACATTTTCAACATTTTTTTGAAATTTTTGAACATTTTTGTTGAAAAAAAGTTTCTTTAAGAATATTCAGAAAAAAAAATCAACCAAAATCCGGCCAATTTCAGTGGATTTTGGTAGATTTTTTTCTGAATGTTTTTAAAGAAAATATTAGAAGTTTTACTGATATATATGTAATCACTTTAGATATTTTAAGGATTTTTTGTGAAGATTTTTACAAATTTTCTGAAAATATTTACGAGAATTTTCTTGCGAAATTCAGGGGATTTTTTAAAAAGTGAACTTTTAAGGAGTTACTGGAATTTTCTTCCTGAAGGTTTTGCAAATTTTCAGAAATTTGGGGATTTTTTTTGCTGTATTTTTCAGACAAGGAAACTATTTTTTGGTGCCCGTAAATGAAGGCAACAGGAGGGTTAAATAAAACTTGTCAGTTCAAAGTTTAAATGCATTTGTAATCACATTTCTCACCTAAATACATTTTACTGCTGGCTATAGATGTTTTTAATTAAAGCATCTTTGTGTGTTTGTTGTCTGTCTGACAGGGATTCAGCCATCGCCTTCTCGGACCGTATAAAGAGCGGCGTGGTCGGGGAGCAGCTGTGGCTTCAGATCACGGAGCCCACAGAGAAAGACATGGGCAAGTACGCCATCGAGTTCAATGACGGAAAAGGAGGCCTCAGGAGGACTCTGGAGCTCTCTGGTCAAGGTGGGACCTCCATCTGAACCTCTGTGACTATAAACTTATGCAATAGTTTTATATCAGAGCTTTGAATCTGTACTTCTCATCTTTAACTGACTTTAGCAGCTTCAGTCCAACCAGCCAAGTTCTAACATGTGCTAATCATGTTCTCAGATTTAGGCTTTTTTATGATTTAGTTTTCTTGTTTGCGTTGTTTTTGCATCTATTAATTCTTACACAAACAAACTATAAATCCAGATTCCACCAAACCACATTCAGATTCTTACTCCGCTTGTTTGTGTTTTGCAGCATTTGATGACGCTTTTGCAGAATTCCAGCGACTCAAGTAAGTCACTAATCACAATTTGGAACTAGTTTGAGGCAAAAGAATGATTTTGGGTTTATTCTTGAGAAAATAAATGCATGAAATATTTTATTCTCCATCATGTTGTCAGATTTGTTGCTTCATTAAAAAAAAACATCTAAAAACACATGAATGCTTTCACTTCTGATTCTCTTTTCATCTGACTTGTTTCATTTTTTTTTTTTCCATCAGAGCTGCTGCTATTGCAGAGAGAAGTAAGTGACACTCTGGTTTCCCTTCTTTTATATTTCCATGTAAACCTGAAGATGTTGTTTTATTGTCATGATTACACATTTGTTGTAATACTTAGAATAGTTATGTGTAAGTTTCAAATACTGCAGCTTGTTTTATTGTAATCAAGCCAAGTGAAAGTTCATGTTACTTTACTTTATGAAGCACATTTCTGCTTTTGGAAATCATGTTTTTTAATCATTCAAGTTACAATTGTGTCTTTAAGATCGCGCTCGAGTGGCGGGAGGTCTTCCTGATGTGGTCACTATACAGGAGGGCAAGGTGAGCACAGAGCAAAGACTCCATCTGCATGTTTTCTGGCTCTCAGCGTGACTTAAATCTGTGATATTCCTTGCCGTGTGTCGCACATTTTCTTCCTCTCAGGCCCTCAATCTCACCTGCAACATCTCGGGCAACCCGGTGCCGGAGGTCACCTGGCTGAAGAACGACAGGGAGATCACGTCTGACGAGCACTGCATCCTCAAGTTCGAGTCGGGCAAGTTCGCCAGCTTCACCATCACCGGCGTGAACACGTCGGACTCTGGCAAGTACAGCATCCTGGTGAAGAACAAGTACGGCACAGAGAGCGGAGACTTCACCGTAAGTGTCTTCATCCCCGACGAGGCGGGCGGCAAGAAAAAGTAGAAGCGGTCCAAATCTTGTCGTAAATATGTATAAATGAAAAAACAATGGAAAGGTTTAAAAAAAACAGAGGAAAAAAGGGCGTGAGGATGTGTTGTGTAGAATATGAAATCAACTCCAGAGGTGCTGAATCTGAACATGAAACGAGTCAGAGAGAAATCCAAGAGGTGTAACTTCAAAATGAGAATTGATATGTGAAGTTTTGGTCCATTACTGGTGCAATTTTGTTGTTTGTGTAACGTTGTGGCACGCAGAGAGGCAAATGTTGACTTTAGAAGAAGAAACTGAACATTATTTAACCCTCCTGTTTCCTCATTACCAAAAAATACTGTTTCCTTGTCTGAAAAAAATCCAAAAATTCAGCAAAAAATTCCCCAAATTTCTGAAAATTTGCAAAACCTTGAGGAAGAAAATTCCAATAATTCCCGAAAAGTTTTATTTAAAAATCCCCCAAATTTGGCCAAAAAATTCTTGTAAATATTTTCAAAAAATGAGTAAAAATCTTCCCCCACAAAAATCAAAAAAATATCTGAAGTGATTACATATATACCAGTAAAGCTTCTAGTATTTTCTTCAAGAACATTCACAAAAATCAACCAAAATTCAGTGAATTTTGCTGAATTTTGGCTGAATTTTTTGTGAATATTCTTAAACATTTTCCAAAAATGTTGAAAATGTGGACACCAGAAGTTTCACTGTAAAAATTCATATTTTTTCCACATTTTTAAACTTTAAAACGGGTCAATTTTGACCCACGGGACGACACGAGGGTTAACAAGGGAAAGCAAAAAAATGTTGTCAGAAGGATGCAAAACCGAATCGCTGAGAAAAATCATGTTGAATGTCTAATAAAATATGTTTTAACATTTGCTACACACCATGTGGACTTCACTGCTGATGAAGCAAACATAAATGACTGCAAGTCTTACTGCAAAATTTAAATTCTGCTCCACATCTTGCAGAGAAGCCTCAACAAAACCTGCAGCAAATGTATTAAAACATGTATTCTACCTGTATGTTTGCTCCACTGAATCCACAGTCACTTTAAATGTAACATCACATCACCGTCTCCTGAACTCTGTACGTCTCCTCATTATTATCGATGTTATTCACCGTTTCCCCGTCACGTCCCCTCCACAGTCCACCAGCACTGATTATACAATGACTGTCTCCTTTATTTGTGATGCCACTGCAATGAAGATCACTGTTAATACCAGCGGTAGTGATTATTGCCTCACTTCCTGTTCCCCAGTGTCTTGATGAGACTAATAAAAGAAAAGCATGTACTTCCCCACATCCTCCTCCTTCCTTTATGAGTCGTGTCACTTTGTTTTCAAACCCTCTTCCCTTCACCGTTCACTCTCTCGTTTCTCCTTTTCCACTCCATTTATGCCGTTTAGATTTTGATTTTACTGACTTAAAGAGCACAAATAATTAGTCAAAATACATTAAATTTAGTTGATTAAACTAATTTTTTTTCACTTCACAGAATATTTACACCAGGCAGGAATACAATAAATCTGACAAGAGAGAAAAAACTAAAGGGAAAAGTATTCCAACTGCCCAGAAGAGATGAAGTAATATCAGATACTCAGGTCACAATATGATACCATAAGAACTTCCTGTTTTATTAGAAAGTAACTAGAATAGAATTTATCTATATGAAAAATATACATATAAATCTGAAATATGCTGCAGAAGTTTTAAAATCCGTTGAATAGAGATGAAATCCTGTGATATAAATAGATCATTTATATTATGAGAGCTTTCTATTATTTGCACTTTGAGGTGTTATTGCTGTGGCAGCCAGTGGTAGGTCTGTCCTCACTGAGCTTCCTGGGTAAGTAGGACATCACTTCTGATTTTAGAGCTTCATCATCTCGCTGCCACGTCTCACCCCGTTGTGTCTCCTGTCAGCTGGAGATCACAGAGGGGACGCCTGATCTGGGCGTGACGTCATACTGGACCGACGCCGAAGGAAACGTGATGTTTGGTCCAAACACGCCGAAGGAAAAGATGAAAACCGCAGTCGCCGGGAGCAAAATGCAGAAGCGAAAGGGTGAGAAGGTTTAAACGTGAGCAGCTTCTCCATGACTGAAGTGAAACGTTCACTCATGAATAATGTGTTGCAGAATCTGTCCCTAAGAATCCGAATGTGGAAAAGGTGGAAGGCAAAGAAGGGAGCAAAAGCAAGGTGGTGAAAGAGGAAAACAAGCTGGAGAACACTGAAAATACAGAAGAACTAAAAGATTTGATTGAGAAACAACCAACTACTGAGCAGCCGACAGAGGAACCAGAGCCACAGAATGAAACCACTGAATGAATCCAGCAGATTTGATCCAATCAGTTTGATGTGCACTTATAATAGCATTGATATTGTATTCTCTCCCATATAAAGTATGAATAATAACAATTTCTACATTTAAACTAACAGAGCCGATCTTTTAACAACCACGCGTCCTTTACTGTTTCCACTTTTTTATTAAATTTGAACATTTTGCATGTTTCTTTTTCATCATATATGCTTGAATAAAGGAGCCGTTGTAATGTTTATCGGTTTTAGTCTGCTTTGGATAATGTGCTAGAAGATTTAAAGACAGAGTGGCGTGGTGAGGCTTAAAGAGGCACATTAGTCTCTTGTTCGAGGGGAGAACAAAGCAAACATGAGAAATTCTCGCGGTGAAGCAGAGCAGAATTAATTCAAACCAGCAAGTGTAAAAGTAGCAGAGGTCCGGTGAAGACAAATGTCCTGCAAGCTGAAGTAGGAGCTCAGTTCTAAATGCATTTCAGTTGAATTTAGGAGCTCATATTTTTGCTCATTCAAAAATATTTCACTGGAAAAGAGCAAATAAGATGTAATAAAGGTTTGGAGTTGATACATTTAGAGCAAATACAGACACAAAACCAAACTTTACAGACACACAAACAACAAAAACAATCACGGAAATCCTTCTGTAAATCAATGAGTCATGAGTTAAACTGGCGATTAATGAGGAAATGAAAATGACTGCTTCCCTCTCCAGAGGATGGAACGTCTCGCTGGTTCCTGCTTACATTTATTTCTAGTACAGTCTGGTGACACAGTGGATTTATCTGAGGGTTCATGCTCAACTTGTGCTGCCAGATTTCTGACAAAGTGCCTCAAAGCAAATCCCTGACAACCTCCAGCTACCTGCAGCCGACCGTGACCTCTGACCTCTGAGCAGAGACAAAGTGAATTACCTCACCGTCTGCTCTTTAGTTCAGGGCAAAAACAAGAGGAAGTGTTAATAAAACATGAATGATGATGCAATCTAAGCATGATTGATATTGTTGCCTTTGTGGACTGAATTGTTTCATAAATTGGATTATTGACAGTCTGATTTTTAGGGTTGCATCTGTCTTTATGTAAACCTTTTTTCAAGAAATAAGTCTATATATAAGATTTATAAACATTATTTTAGATAATCTAAATGGATGTTAGAACACCTTGATGATTAAAAAGATGTTTTATTATCTTTGAAGCTGAAGTTAAACAGTTTTTCTTGTAAAATACGGTTTAAAGTTGAACAGAAATATCTTCATTTCAGGTTTTTTGAGCTATAATTCTCACAATCGTGGTATAACTTCAGCAAATATCTAACTGTTTTTGGACTATCCAAAGCAGATGCTGAACATACTATCGAAAATATGATCCTGTTTCTTCTGCAGCTTCCTCGTGTTTCTAATAAGGAGAGTTTCTACGGGTTTTAAATGCATCACTTAAAGGTTATGCTGCTAAGCTACGCTAGTTAGCTCTTAGCTGGTTTGCTAGATTTTATCAGGTCAAGTTGTGCTACTTTCTTCTTTCCGCTTAGGTCAAATTTGTTTACTGGCAAAACAAAAAGAGTTTCTGTATCGGTTCATCAAAATTGAATTTTTATGAATTTCTTTGAATAATTAGATTTAGTCTGTCTCATGGGTGGATTTAATTATATTCTTAGGATCAATATCCTGTTTAAAGCTTCATGTCAACAACTATAATCTAGTTCAGCCTTCAAACAGATGACCTCACATTATCTTTAGAAACTCTTTAAAATGTTTAATATGATGCAGAAATTACAGTTGAATCAATATGAAGCTGTGCTCAAGGATCAAGTTGTTAATTTTTAAATGAACACCTTAGAAAGCTCTTTAGATCTTGGCATGATGACACACTTCAGCAGCAAAGAGGTTTTAATTATTCACGTCTAATCTGTATGGATGTGAAGGTGTGATAATTGTCGGGATGTGCTTACTTTTACCAGGTAGCTAATGTTCCTCATCAAATTTATTAAGATTATGAAAAACTACAATATCAATTTAATGCATCATTTGTATGTCTGCATCTGCTGATACAAACTGTTCATTTTTTTGGTACACAGTAGAACCAAACAAAAAATCTAACTTACTGCTTTGTTCTTCAGCTTTTGACCTTCTTGTGCAGGTGAACTTTACTTGGTTGTTTTGGATTTAGAACTGAAGCAATTGATCAGTTACACAATCTGTCAAATTTATATATAAATATGTATGTAAATATTATTTTTAAACATTTAAAATACAATAAAAGACACACGATCTCATGTAAAGTTAAGGCTGACATTTTCTGTTATTTTGAATTTTTTTGGTTTATTTTTCATATTTTTTCAAATGTTTAACATAGTTTTATTTTGTCATAGTGTAAGGTTGCAAATAAGGATTATTTTGATTATTTTTAGATTTAATTTTGTATTAATCAAATATTTTTTTACCACTGTAGTGCCCAAAATATTATAGCTTTTTTCCAGTTTTTAAATTTAAAAACACATTTTTGCCTTCTTTATTATTTTTTCCCCACTTTAAAATTTTGAATATCTGATTATCTTTGATCACTAATTTTATTGTCATGAAACAAGGAGGGAAAAAAATGCAATGTCAGTTGATCTAAATGTATCCGATCAGTTTCACCTATCTTAAATTAATTTAGCCAAATCAACTTATCTTTTCTAATTTACTGGATGTCAATATATGAAAGTTGTTCCGTTACAGTTAAGTAAGCTTTAAATGTCTGTTTTTACTTTAAACCCACTCTAGAACTTTAAAAACGTGAGTCCTAATAACGCGAGGCATTTTGACTTCAAAATAATTTTATAAATGAACATGTGATAGTTCACTCAACTCATTAAATTAAGTTTATGAGAGACAAAACAAGCATATGTACAGATTTTCCATGATGCACTATTAGAGAGTTAAAATTCCACAGAGACTCTGGTTTTTTGTAGTTAAATAAAAACAGATGTGGTGGAAACTTGCTGCATCTTTAATAAAAGTTAAATTAAATCAGGGTTGTTTCTTTTCATAGTAACCAAAACAATTCTTAGATATAATCAGTTTTATAAAATCTGAACAGATAAAGGTCAGTTCCTTCACCCCTAGATATTTTATCTGTAAGTGGGAGCAGCCTCACAATTTGTCTTTGTATCGACTCTGGTTTAAATAAAGAAAAAAACAAAAACCCACTAACCCACTAATCAACCCGCCAATCAACCAACCAACCAACCAGCCAATCAACCAACCGACTAAATGGCCAACCAACCAGCCAACCAACCAACCAGCCAACCAACCCGCCAACCGGCCAACCAAAGGACCAACCAACCAGCCAACCAACCGCTTGGGCTCTAAGTTCTCAATGTTAAATTAAGAAAAAAAACTATGAAAATTTAGGAAATGCAAAGTTAAAGCAGGTTTCTTTGTAATGTGTTTATGTGAATTGTTAATCTATCTTATTTATTAAGGTTTAACTTGCTTTCTCCGGTTTATTACTTTTACCTCAACTCGTTTTACACTTTCACAATTCATTTCATATTTCAACTGACCCATCTTTCTTTCTTTCCGTTTATTTTAATTATTGATCTGATGGACTAGGTCAGAGTTTAAAAACACTGCAAATTTTTATTTCAATATTCTATTGATTTTTCAAAATTCTTTTTGTCACTGCAGTTGCTGAAATAGTACAGCTTTTTTTCATTTTTTCAATTTTAATTTATTTATTTGTGTATTTATTTATTGCCAAGAATATTGCTTTATAACGAAATAAATATTTTTTTTTAAATTACTGATGAATCTTACAATTATTTTCTCAATCAAATCAAAATAGAGACTTGGAGGTGAAATTATTATTATTATTGTTATATTTAAAGCCATATCAGGTAGAGGAGCTTCTCATAATGAACTTCGTCAGCTGCGGTCACGTGTTCCGGGGGGTCACGTGGTCTGCGGTTTCACAGCAGCAGGAGTCGCTCAGACCGGAGAGTTCAGCCTCCACCGAGCCTCTACACCGGCAGGTAGGATGATTTCACCGCTCCTTCTCCTCCGTACCCGCGTTTAACGGCTCCGGAGAAACTAACCGACTCGTATTTCTCGTTAATATCCGTTACAGTCGCTCATTCAGCGGCTGCGGAGGTTTTTTATTTTAAACCTGTCTGAGACATTTAAAGGCTTCACGACTCCTGTTTGAGTCTGAGCGTCTTTTTAAGTGTTGATTCTGAAGATATTTAGAGAAGCTCCGACTAGCTGGTAGGTTGAGGCTTAGAATATGAATAAACCTGACATTTACTTTGTGTTACTGTTTATTAAATTATACAGTTTCTCTTTAATGTCTATTTAGTCAGATTGAAACCTTAAACTGGTCCTTAAACGCCTCACAGGATTTATTATGGAGATACTTGTATAAGTGGAGATTTACTGTCCAAAAATAACTTATTTTACATTAAATAATCTACAGATGTAACTTTAAGTCCATTTTGAGGTTATGATTTACAGATTTTGTATTAATTTAGTGTATCCCCCCCCCCAGATGCATTATAGATATGTAAAAATACTAAAATAACAATTTATCAACTGCTGTTTTGATTACTCCTGAGAATGATTTAAGTTGAGCTGAAGATCCTAGCTTCTGAAATGGGAAGATTTGCTGCTTTTCTCAGTTTTGCTATGATTGTTTATCCCATAACCTTGGATATTAGTGTGTTTGTTGGACAAAAAGCAGTTTAAAGAAATTTTTAATCAATTATTTTACCAATTTAGAGGTTAAGTGTAAAACAATTCTGATTTATCCAGTGAAAACAGCTTCAATTTATTTAAAAATACTAAATAACATTGTGTTTAGTGCTGAAATGAGTTACAGAAACAAACATACTCCACTTTAGCTTCTTGAATGTGAGGATTTGCTGATTTTTGTTACTATACATTCATACATCAGGTTGGATATTTGAGTGTTTGTAGGACAAATAAGCAGTTTAATGGCATCACTTTTGGGTCTGGAGACTTTCATAGACCATTTATTTTATAGATTTAGAGGATATTTGAAAAAATAATCCAGATGAATCCAGTGAAAACAGCTGTAAGATGAAGCCCAGGTTGGATAATCAGCAAATTAATGCTGAAATGATCTGATTAGTTGACTTACAGAGAATGTGTCACTATGCTATTTTGACTAATCTTCATACTCCGCTTTAACTTCTTAAATGTGAGGATTTGCTGCTTTTCTCTGTTTCTGATGATTGTTTATTCCATAAACTTGGATATTAGAGTGTTTGTTGGACAATAAAACTGTTTAAGGACATTTTTTTTAATCAATTGATTTAGAGGTTAATTGAAAAATAATTCAGACTAATCAAGAGAAAACACTACAATATATTTAAAAATACTAAATAAGATTGCTTTCAGTGCTGGAAGTAGTTGATTGAGTCACAGAAACAAACTGTTTTAGCTTCTTAAATGTGAGGATTTGCTGCTTTTTGTCACTATAATTCTATCAGGTTGGATATTTGAATGTTTGTTGGGCAAATGAGCAATTTGGAGACTTTTTAGATTTAGAGGATAATTGAAAAATAATACAGATTACTCCGGTGAAAACAGCTGTAAAATGCAGACCAGGTTGGAAAATGAGCATAAACATTTCTGGAATATGGAAAAAGAACTGTGCTCATGATTAAATACTACAGTAAATGTGCCACAGTTGACCAGAAGAGTATTTCTGTCCATGTTGGTATTAAATTTGCAAAGACCCTGCATACTCTTTGGCCCAGTGCTGATGAAAACAACAGTGACGTAGGCTCACGTTGGACGTAGTGCTCAGGAGAAACGTGCCGAGACAGGGAAAGCTAGATTAGTGCTAATCTTGTAAACAGGATTAACACTTCTTAAAGTCCTGTCACTCCACAGATACAGAGTCGAAGAAGGTGACAACTGGCTCTGCTGGATTGTCTCATGAAGCAGCAGCTGTTTGATGATGTATCTTAAAAAAAGAACAAAGTTTCTAGTGATAATGTGCAACAGGAGATGTCGCTTCAGTAAAAACTGATTCCTGTAAATGAGGAAGAAGCCGAGCAGCGTTTAAAAGTGAAAATGGAAGTGCACACGTCCAAAGGTCTCTTCTCTCCGTCAGACACTTGTTGTGAAACTTGTATAAATTCACCACAAGCAGACGTGTTGAGGTCGACAGTTTTTTGCTTATAGTGGAAACTAAAAACAAAACTATATTCCCGTCTTGTTCTTGAGCTTTTGTTCATCTAGTGGAGCAGAACTTTACTTGTTTTTGTTGGATTTAGAGCTGAAACTATTGATCAGTGACACAATCTGTCATATTTATATATACATACACTACTGTTCAAAAGCTTGGGTCACCCAGACAATTTCATGTTCTCTATGAAAACTCACACTTTTATTCATGTGCTAACATAACTACACAAGGGTTTTCTAATCATCAATGAGCCTTTCAACACCATTAGCTAACACAGTGTAGCATTAGAACACAGGAGTGATGGTTGCTGGAAATGTTCCTCTGTACCCCTATGGAGATATTCCATTAAAAACCAGCCGTTTCCAGCTAGAATAGTCATTTATCATATTAACAATGTCTAGACTGGATTTATGATTAATTTAATGTCATCTTCATTGAAAAAAAAAACTGCTTTTCTTTCAAAAATAAGGACATGTATAAGTGACCCTAAACTTTTGAACGGCAGTGCAAATGTATGTAAATATTATTTATTCAACATTTACAAGACAATAAAGTCCACATAATCTGTAGAATTAAAAGTGATTTTTTTCAAAGATTTTTTTATTTTATATATATTTTTTAATATTATTAATTCAGTATAAATTTTTTTACCCTGAGAATATTACATTTTTTTTTCTTTCATTTTCGTGTTTTTAAAATGTTTACCTTGATTTTATGTCATCATAGTGTAGGGTTGCAAATCATGATTATTTAGTTTATTTTTTGTTTGATTATTTACTAATTTTTAAAAATTTTTTTTTTTTTGCCACTGCAGCACCCAAAATCTTGCAGCTTTTTCCCCTCCCAGTTTTTAAATTCCAAAAGACACATTTTGCATGTGAAAATAATTTCTTTTTTGCTATTTTAAAATTGTGATTATTTGACTATTTTTTGATAATTAATTTTTTGATAATTTATCTATTTTTGATCAATTCCTTTTTCATTTATTTATTTTATTTATCTTGCCACAGTGCCCGAATATTACTATTTCATTTATTGATTTTTATATTTTTGAAAAACTTTATTTTTTTTATAGTGTAGACCTGCAACTACTAATTAGCTAAATTATTGATTCATCAGGAATTTTTATTTTCAATTTACTCTTTAAACTTTAATTGTTTAGACTGTGAACAGTAAAAAAAAAAAAACCTGTACATTGTGAACAAATATATTGGGTTCATCTTGATATATGACAGAAAAAAGCAGCAATTTTTCAAATAAGAGACGCAGAAATACAAAAATAACAGTTTAATTTTCTGTTTTTATTGACTAATTTCAGCTCTAGTGTGATATGTGTTGTAAATATCTCTAACTTTCCTTTACTCTTCTAATCCTAACCTAGTTTTTAATCCCACCTTTATTATATTTTGATCCTCACTTGTTCTTGATCTTGTAACCGTCTTGTGCAGGTGGACTTTGCACGTTTTTTTTTTTTTTTTTTTTTGAGGATTTAAAGCTGAAACAATCGTTCGATTACATAATTCATGGGGTGACATGAAAAGTAGCGGCTCCAGCTTTGATAATCGGCTCATTGTTTGTCGCTTTGTTCAACATTTCCAGCTTTGGACTCTTTGACTAAAGCACTAATATGTCACACAATACAAGGTCTGGATATATTTACAATTCAAATCCAGTGAGGCTGCATTTGCCCTTAATGTTGACTTATTATTTATCCGTGTGGTTTTCTGATATTTACTGAGTGGATTCTTGTTTATTTTGGATGAATTTAGTCATTTCAAGCCCACACACTTCAGCTCCCATCATGCGTCTATCTGTGATGAAATGCATCACGGTGGGCCTGAACGCTGTGGGAGTGAAGCTCAGATACTAAATTTGGAGGTTTGCAGATGATGCAGACGGAGACGTGGCTGCTCGTCCTGACGCTCTCATCCAGACTCTTCTGCTTTGTCCGTTAAATGAACGGTGCGGGTTGAGTCCACAAAGCGCTGCTGCAGCACATGACAGGAACACAGAGCTCGTTGTGTTGAAGCTACTTCTAATAACCAACCAACCATCTGACAGACTGCTGTGATACTTTATACAGACCTACTATATGTGAGTCACTGTTTTTTTCTTTTTTACTCTCCACAAGCTAAATGATTTAAGGAAAAGAAGCAATAATATTCCAGAAGGTGACAGCCTTAATCGTATTTTTAATGCTTAATGAAGGATATTACATGTGTAAAAACAATAAAATTACCTTTTATATATTCAATATTAAGATATATAATGATAGAAACACATTAATTCCACAATTTTAATGTAAAATCTCTATAATTATACAAGATATTTCTCATTTAATAAGCGAATCTATATAATATTACAGAACCAATGCTTTTATTTTTAACTATCACTAATTGTTTTTATTATAGAATATTTCCAGTCTTTAACCCTTTAATCTATTAAATTAAATAAAAAATGGAAATAAAAGAAGGATGTATGTATGAAATTAATATGTATTTTGTCTTTTTATGTAAAAAATAAATACATTTTCTTACAAAAACATAGGATTTCAAAGTTATAGTTGTTGATAGTATTTTACAATAGAGATATAAACTCGCAGTAGATAGATATTAATATGTTTTCCAAAAACATGGAAAGAAAATCACTAAAACCAAAACTATAAGTGTTAAATTTAGTTTTATACGTTAAATATGAATTAAATATTTGTTTTTTCTAAGTTACAACTTTTTTTAAGCATTATTCTACATTAGTCAAATGAATCTGGTCCATTTTTGTTAATTTAATATTAAATATAAAGGAATATTTGTGAATTATGATGAATTAGTTTTTTAATGTAGTTTTTTTATTCTCATTTTTAATTTTTTTCAAAATTTTATTAATTTTTAAGAAGTCTTTTCACTAAATTTAATGTTATTTTAAATTAGTTGTATAAATTCAATCCATTTTTGTTAAAATAATATTAAATATGAAGGAAATATTTGTGAGATTAAGATATATTTGTCTTTTCAGGTAATTATTTTTACATAAAATTAATTTCTTCTTCTATGGTTATTCTGAGTTATAGCTTTTTAATATTACTTACATAAATTCAGGCCATTTTTATAATTTTATGGACATTTTCATGTTTTCCTAAAATACAGAAAACCCCCCCCACTAAAATTACACATTTTGTGCACTTTTTTCATGGTTTCCAGAGGATGAATCCCACTAACTTTGCTTCATTTTATATCTATTTATACATCTTTACAGTGATTAAACTGCTTCTCAACCAAACAACCTCCAGATTAAAGCGTTCCCCCGAGTCGCTGTGTTTTTAGAGGCCTTCAGGACGGTGGTTGGTGACGGGGGGCTGGAGCTGAGGTAGATTATGTAAGCGTTTTAGAGCTCAGGCTGAGGGGTAATTTTCCCTCCTAGAAAGGTCATAGTAGCTGCAGTGAATGGCTCAGAGCAGGAGGGAGCTGGCCGAGGAGGTTGCAGCTGGGCTTAATGCTGTCCAGGTAGCATGGATCAGTCCCCTGTAGAGCACCTGAAGGCCTCCTGGACTCTGGTGAGTTTGGAGCTGATCTGAGTTCAGTCTGAATACGTAGAAAGAGAGACGCTGAGGAGTGAAGCTGAAGAGCGAAGCTTTCTGTAGTGCTGCTTTGTTATAATACATTGTCAAAAAAAAAGCCTAATTTTAGGGAATTCTATAACTTTTTTTTAACTTTACATCTGTTTTTCTGTATTTTTGGAATACATGAAAATATTAATAAAATCAAAAAAATGGACTGAAATTACACAACTAATGTAAAATAATATTACAACCTAGAACTTTGAATAATTATGATTTTTTAAGAAAATATTTTACTTTTTCTTTTATACACAGAGATAAATTTAGCCTAATTCACAAAAAACTCCTTTTCATTTTAGTTTTAGCTAACAGATGTAACCGTTTACTCCAACTACACTATAAAAATGTTTCTAAATCAACTAAAGAGAAGCATTAATTCTGTAATTTAACAAACATTTTGCTTGTTAAATTAGTGGCTGATTGGATAATTATAAACAAACAGTTGAAAGACTATGTTTTCACCATTATATATTATTATTATTACATAGCATGGGTAATTTCAGTGCTTTTACATGTAAATCTACTTTATTAAGCACCAAAAAGACAAAAAAATATACATAAAATTAAGGCTATTATTTTCGGTGTGCCTTTGGCGCCCCACTTGCTGGAATACTGTGGTTTCTTTACATTTCTAGGGGCTACAAATAAGGATTATTTTGATTATTTTCTAATCTGAAAATTCTTTAGTCTGGGGAAACGTCAAAAAAAAAGAGGTAAAAACATCCATTGTGACACAAATGTTTTTGATTTAACTGGAAATGTGACAAAAAAAAAGCAACACATCTTTAAATATGAGTGGCAGAAACCAAAAAGTGGCACTTTAATCCCCTGTTTTTGTCGGCCTATTCATTAAATGATTAATTATTTCACATGTACTATCTTATCTGGTGTTAATAACTCTGACCTAGTCATTATCCTCCATCAGAACACCACCTTTATTATATTAGTAGTGTGTGATATGAGTGAGATAAACATAATCTAATAGATGAATCATGCTGTAGATATTATAGTGATATCAGTGTTTATCGACACTTTAATTGTTGGTGGATTCAATATGAGTTGGTGAGAATGTTTTTTTTATTAAAGGTCTAATGACTTAAGAAGCTTTATCACAGACGTAAACATTGTTTTTGTTGTTTTTTTTCCAATTTTGCAGCCTTACTTTACATTTTAAGAGTTTTAAACACACTCTGATAATGATCTGATTAGTCTGTATGTCCAGAAATTAAAAGAACATCATGATGTGCTCCTGCTGCTGTTCTCAGCAGATTATAATGTGCTGACTTTAATTTTGATCTGCGGTTCATTTGGTCTATTAGAGTTCAGTTGGTGCAGCGGCTGCCACTCTGAATGGTCTCAAAGTCCATCCAGCTGGAATGCAGCTCAGATTTAGTCGCTCTAAACGCACTCAGTGTTGTTCTAAATACAAGCTGTGAGACATTTCTACGTTATTTTAGTTCAGACGACACTCAGACTTTCTCTCCAAATGTCATGTTTTTAATTACAAATATATCTGAGAAATATCCTGAGCTCAAACTGAAAGTGGTGTTTTGCCACCCGGAGCAATTACAGGTGCTGAGCAACGTGAGCAGCCCATAATGACACTTATATGACCGCTACTGACGTTAGTAGGGATGAAACAAGGTGCAGTCAGGACAAGGGGGAAGTCTGAGGAGTGAAACCGCCTCCTGCTTTGGTAGAATCTGGAGTTAAATAACAAGTTAGAGTTCAGAAAACAGGCTCTTCATTTGTGTGTTGGTGCAGAGATCAGTCAGAAAGACAGAAAACACCAACCTGCATCAGGTAAATACTGAAGTAATGTAACATAGAAGTGTAATGTGACACTTTATGTACTGGAGAGAGACAGAAAACAGCTCTGATAAGCCAGATCTGTTTGGACATGTAGTCACTGCTGGTTGATTTAATCAGTAATCTCAATAACAACATCTTCATGGAAGTGTAGTGGCTTTTCACACAAAGGTAAGAGGAGGTTTCTTTTATTGATTTGGTCAATTTTACACTCAAAACTTGAAGTTTCCATATAAATGTATAAATCTATGTTTCTGGCTCTGATTTAGACTGAATGGGAGCCGTTTTTTTTTACATATTTGTAATAAAATTTCCTTTTCAAGGCAGTTTATAAATCATGTTTCATACATGGAGGTAGATTCAAGACGCTGTATAGAGAAACAGATGTTAAAATGACTTAAAATGAGAATTATATACATAGATTTAACAAATAGGTAATAAAGGTAGTAGACCTTGAGTTTTAAAGGCATTTAGTGAAAGTATTTTGTAAACTATGAAGTTTTCAGTCTGAATTTAAATAGTTGAGGCATCACTGATGTCACTGCCAGAGATAATAGCACTCTGAATAATCTCTACGTGATGTTCTCGGGTGTTTTTTCTGAAGTGACAGTTCTTATTATAAAAAGCACAGATAAGAAAGTTTAACCTGTTCCATTTGTGTTTGTCTCTGTTTAGACGTGACTAAACATGTTATCTGTCACTCTTGATTTGTGTTTTTGACCAAACAGCTGTGATGAACACGTACAACACAAAGATTATTATAGAATTAACCCTCTTCTAGTCCAGTGTGAGAGATGAACCACTCTGCTGTGACTGTCTATGTTTGCATTTTTGAAATGAGATGTAGCTTTCAGTGCAGTCGCTTTACATTCTGGATGGATTAAACTAGAACAAGGCGTGTTATAGAGGCTAATACAGCAGTATCTTTTAGTAACAACTGAGGAATATCTAATAGAAGCTGTAATTGGGGAAAAGTCTTTGAGAAACAACTTAATGTAATAAATCAGTGGGCACGATCTGACATAAGACAATTACCCAAAAAACAGCTAAAAGAAAGTGTAAAAGTTTTGATGATGGTGTAAATATGATCGAGATTTTACACCTAAAAGCTCAGATATCAAGGTTTAAAGGAGGTTTAACAGCATTTTGCACCTTTCTTCACTAGAGGTTCATGAAGCATTGTCAGAATCTGGAGAAACAATATGGTTTGGTACAGATTTCTACAAGTCTGCCACTATATTGAGCAATTAATGAAGGCAAATAGAAATTAATGTACGATATTATACTGTAAGTCGTCATGGAGGCATACGAATAGAAGGAACATCAATCTTAAAACATATGAGGGTCTACAACAAAAAAATATAGACAGATCTGTCTAGTTTATCAGAGACATTATGCCAAATCTCAGTGCTGGACACATTGAGGGTTTTCTGGAGCAAATTACTGTCATATATTCTGGTCTTTTCCAATATTATTGCTTTCTGGCAGGAGACTTGTAAGATTAAGGAGTTTGTTTGGACGTTCCATTTATACTACTAGACCTTGTATTTGGTGACATGCCGTCAGATAAGAATAACACTAATATCAGTTATCTCGTAAAGATTTTAAGTGCAGCCATATACACATAAGGACAACAGATGATTAGATGACATTATTTATGTTATGTTCAAGATGGAAATAATTACTTTTACGGTCAAACTGCAAAGATCAGTTCAGTAGATTGATGTGATGCAGCCAAGCTTTAAGTTTTACAAGTCTGGATTTCTAGTTTTACTTTTCCTTTTTGTCCTTTTCATCGATTTCTTTTAGTTATTTGAATGGACCACATACACCTATCTGCCCTTTTCTCAAAGTTATGTTTTGTAGAACTCACTTTCAGTTCTTGCCTTACACAAAAATCGTTCAAGAGTTTGGAGTCACTCAGAAATGTCCTTATTTTTGTAAGAAAATCTTTTTTTTTTTTTTTAATGAAGATGGCATTAAATGAATCAGAAGTCCAGTCTAGACATTGTTAATGTGGTAAATGACTATTCTTGCTGGAAATGGCTGATTTCTAATGGAGTGTCTCCATAGGGGTACAGAGGAACATTTCCAGCACCCATCACTCCTGTGTTCTAATGCTACATTGTGTTAGCTAATGGTGTTGAAAGGCTAATTGATGATCAGAAAACCCTTGTGCAGTTATGTTAGCACATGAATAAAAGTGTGAGTTTTCATGGAAAACATGAAATTGTCTGGATGACCCCAAACTTTTGAACGGTGGTGTATGTGTATTTAAATTAAAAAAGGAACATTTCACCTCTTCAGTCCTTTCACATCCCGTCATATTATCATCTAATAAAAGAGGACGTCAGCACTTTATGCACAAACACAGAAGCCCAGTAAAACCTGTTCCAGTAAAAATCTCTGGGTCACTATTGACCCATTTTGGATCATTGGAGCTCTGACTCACTGCAGGATCATTTGGACTGAAAACAAACGGACCTCATGTAGGAATATTTTGTGTTCTTGTCAAGTCGGATTCACCGGTCTGTAAATTGCTGCTTGTTGACTGATTGTTCTGTTTGTATTTATGAGGAATTTAATTCATGAACACTATTTAAAGTATAAAATGAAGACTATCACCATGTCTAACTTCAGATTCTCCTGTAAAAAAAGAGCAGACAGATGATGGTGTTTCATGACCTTGGAGATTATTCATAGTGAAGCTGTCAGCAGTAAAGGTTTGACATTAAGCTAGACACTAAAATTATCTTCCTAAAGCAAAGTGCTCTGTGGTTTATACAAGAGGAGGTGAGAGTCACAAATACATTAGACAAGATTATATTATGGGCTACTTACAGTGTTGGTGAAGACAGACCTGCATAAGAACTCTGAGGCACCTTAATAACTAAGCTGCTGTGCTGAAATGTGTCTACAAAAATCTCAACAAAAAAACCAAACTCTCAGTAAATTAGCAAGCCACGACAATGATGATGATGTGTTTACATAATATTAGTGTGTCCTAGTTTTATATTTGGTTTCAGTACGAGAACACGACCACGAACTGTCGTAGATTACACAAAATGAGACTTTCATAGTGTAAATCACACACATCATGATATATAGTGACGAAAATCTCCAGTAACTGACTGCATTAACTCAAACTGGGTCAGTTTTGGCCCATTGATTATGTTCTGTTTCCCCGTGGAGACAGAAACTCACTGTCCTCTCTGCTCTGCTGGTTGCTGCAGTCGAGGCCCTGATTAAGCCTTGATCAGCTCAGGACTCTTTTGAGGAAAATGGGACAGAGCCGCTGTGTTTAGGGACCCGGCATGCATCTCCTTTGCAGACTATTCTGAACAACAGGAGTCTTACGACAGGGATGGTGGCCTAGTAAGACAGGAAAAAAGATTTCATGCTTTGATTCTGCTGGTGAAAGCATCACATTTCGAAGCTCAGACAGTAGAAGTTCTTTGAAACACAGTGTGGATGCTATATTTGTCGTGTTTCTGCTGGCAGGTGGACACCATGAACTACGTGGGGCAGCTGGCGGGGCAGGTGCTGGTGACAGTGAAGGAGCTGTACAAAGGGATCAATCAGGCCACTCTGTCCGGCTGCATCGACGTGGTTGTGGTGCGACAGCCCGATGGGACTTTCCAGTGCTCCCCTTTCCACGTACGCTTCGGAAAACTGGGAGTGCTGCGCTCCAGGGAGAAAGTGGTGAGTGTTTGTACACTTAGAGTAAATGATAAATAATATGTCCTATCATGACTGTTAGGTTTGTGAGTTTCTGCAAAATTTTTAGGGTCAGTTTTCACAGATGAGTATAGAATATTGTGTAACAACTAACTGCACGCCCTGGATGGATGGATGAATGGATGGATGGATGAGTGGATGGATGGATGGATGGATGGATGGATGGATCAGATGATGGATGGATGGATCAGATGATGGATGGATGAATGGATGGATGAGATGATGGATGGATGGATGGATGGATCAGATGATGGATGGATGAATGGATGGATGAGATGATGGATGGATGGATGGATCAGATGATGGATGGATCAGATGATGGATGGATGGATCAGATGATGGATGGATGAATGGATGGATGAGATGATGGATGGATGGATGGATGGATGGATCAGATGATGGATGGATCAGATGATGGATGGATGGATCAGATGATGGATGGATGGATGGATGGATGGATGGATGAATGGATCAGATGATGGATGGATGGATGGATGTATCAGATGATGGATGGATGTATCAGATGATGGATGGATGAATGGATGGATGGATGGATCAGATGATGAATGGATGGATGGATGTATCAGATGATGGATGGATGAATGGATGGATGGATGGATCAGATGATGAATGGATGGATGGATGTATCAGATGATGGATGGATGAATGGATGGATGGATGTATCAGATGATGAATGGATGGATGGATGGATGTATCAGATGATGGATGGATGAATGGATGGATGGATGGATCAGATGATGAATGGATGGATCAGATGATGAATGGATGGATGGATCAGATGATGGATGGATGGATGATGGTTTGATGGACAGATGGATGACGATAGATGATGGATGGATGTTGGATGGATGGATGGTAAAACTAATTTGAAAAAGTCTGAAATTGTAGAGACTGACTAATAAAAACTATGTAGCAAAAAATTAAGGTGAAGTCTAAGTCTAGTAAGTCTCGTAAGTTTAAAGCAATGGTTGAAATAAATGGTTGAAAATGTTCGTCAAAACTAGTAAATCACTACCCGACTGTAACGGACAACTAGTGGAAATATGGTGCTAAATATTGGCTAAGTAGTTAATATAGATGCTACATTAATAGTAATGCTAAAAATAATACAAAATGGAAGGATAGCTCCTGGAAATGGGGGTAAAAAAATAGAAATAAAGCTAAATGTAATAGATGCATGACAATAATGGATAACTAGTAGAAATATGGGGCCAAATATTTTCTAAATGGTTAATATAGATTCTAGATTAATAATTATAATGCTCAATTTAATAGAAAATGATTTGATAGTTACTGCAAATGGAAAAAAAGTTTAAATAATTTTCTAAATTTAATGAATATGTGGCTTAAACATCCAGGTTCTGCCTCTCAACGGTAAACTGACATAAAAGTGACTGTTTAATTGTAGGAAA
The DNA here is from genome assembly GCF_021347895.1 of Acanthochromis polyacanthus. Classification (NCBI taxonomy): domain Eukaryota; kingdom Metazoa; phylum Chordata; class Actinopteri; family Pomacentridae; genus Acanthochromis; species Acanthochromis polyacanthus. Next base: position 22,467,011 of record NC_067132.1, on the reverse strand, counting down.
ATGGTTTGTAACAATATTTATAGTAGTTTAAAATCAAATTAAAGCAGTTTAAAGGTTGATAAAAGGATACTGCAGCTCATCTTACAGAGTGGAGAATAATAATCGAATCGTTAATGTTTTGCTCTTCCCGCAATCTTGATGCATCTCGATCGCTACTCATTTTGGGATATGACAGTTTGCAGATTGAACCAAGCATTTCAGAGTGTTTAATAACTACTCTCTCCTTCCATCTCAAGCACATTACCATCCGTCCAGTCCACTCACTGCTTCCCACAGGAGCAGATTCCACTTTCTATTTATAGACACTGTAGTGGTCAATGAGGATGAAGACGGGAGGCGCATTCTGAAGCTCTGTTCAGCCTCTTATTCTTGACTTGCAAAGCTTCATTCCATTCAGAAAAAAAAAAGCTGCCTTACAGAAGAGTCTTAGCTGTGTTGTAGATGTACAGCAGAGCCAGACGGTGCAGGAAGTAGTCTGTGGTCGACAGAGAAGATGGTTTCACTGATTCTTGTAAATCACGTGGGGGTGGAAAGCATCTTCTACTCTTTGTTGTAGAGAAACCAAGCAGGAAAAAACAGAAAAAAACCTTATCTCGGCCCCAAATGTCAGCACTTTGAAGACGATTCCATTTTAGTTTATCTTCCTGACATTTTAAAGATGGAATAAATCATGCAATCACTACATGCTGTGTAGCTGTTTATGTTGTTGACCTATTTACCAACCTAATTCCACCCAGGCTGCAAACTTTGAGTTAAATCCTGTTTGTGTAAATCTTGAATAGAGGCCATGAAAAGCTGTTTAACTCTGTGGCATAGTATTTATGAGCTGCACTGGAGACATACATATTGTACTTTCCTTTTAAGCCTCATTAGAGCTTGTTAAAACCTGAGGCCATCTGAGGAGAACATGGTGACCTGGTACTCAATAAGCAGTGTAAGAGTGGCCTCATAAGTGTGTTGTTTGACTCTGCAGATCGACATAGAGATCAATGGAGAACCTGTGGAGCTCCACATGAAACTTGGAGACAACGGAGAGGCCTTTTTTGTGCAGGAGACAGAGCAGAATAATGTGAGTTATGAGGAGAATTTCATCTTCTAGTAGAGAGAAATTACCTGTGGTTCTTTGCTAATTTTTCCATCTAATCCAGGAGATCGTTCCGGCCCATCTGGTGACCTCTCCGATCCCCACGGAGGAGGCTCTGCTCAGGAGCAGAGAGCCCAGATGTGTGGAGACCAGCCAGCCTCTCGGACCAGAAGACCCGTCCTCCGGAAACCTCCAGCTCTGCTCCAACTCGGCCGGCAAGAAGAAGAAGAGACGCAGGAGGAAACACAAAGCTGAGCCTCGCAAGGAGGAGCAAACGACATGTGGGGAGCTGGAGCTGTGTGAGCTGAGCTCCGACGAAGAGCAAAATACACACAACGGACGGTGAGTTTTCTTTTAATTTTGATGTGCTGTTCAAGCAACCGTATCGTAAATGTTGTGGTTTCCTCTCATCAGAACATCTTCGCTGTCGGTGATGAAGGAAAACATGGACCACAGGCAGCATTCTCCTCTCACCGGCCTGGAATGGGACAGTTATCCTTTCTCTGATGGAGACTGGTCTCCCTGCACGACGTGAGCGCCTTCACTCTGTACACTTAAATATTAAAACTGGAAAAGGCCCCTCTCAACACACAGAAAAAGAACTTATTTCAAGGAACTTTTACCTTGAAATAAGTGAAAAAAATCTGCCAATGGAACAAGTGAAAAATGGCTCGGTCAAATTTCCTAAAATAAGATATATTTAGAATCTTGAGATCTTAAATTAGCTGGGAAAACTTATTTTAAACAATATTGTACCAGGATTGTCAAGCTTAAACGTCTTAAAATAAGCCAGACATGCTAAAAAGAATAGCAGTTTTTCACTCAAAAATAGATTTTCACTTTCTTGTAACCTCCTAATTTGAGATGTCTTAACCCTCCTGGTGTCCTCATTTACAGGCACCAAAAAATATTGTTTCCTTGTCTGAAAAAAAACCCAAAAATCTGCAAAAAAAATCTTATAATTTCTGAAAATTTGCAAAACCTTCAGGAAGAAAATTCCCATAAGTTTAAAAGTTTCCCTGAAATTTTTTTTTAAAATCCCCCAAATTTGGCAATAAAATTCTTGTAAATATTTTCAAAATACGAGTAAAAAATCTTCCAGAAAATCCCCAAAATAACTAAATTGATCACATAGATATCAGTAAACCTAACATTTTCTCTAAGAACATTAAACAAAAAAATCAACCAAATTCCAGTGAATTTTGCTGGATTTTGGTTGATTTTTTTGTGAATGTTCTAAAGAAATGTTTCCTTTTTTCCACCAAAAAAATTCAAAGATTTCCCTAAGATGTTGAAAATGTGGACATCAGAAGTTTCACTACGAAAACTTTTTTTTCCCACAATTTCAAACTTTAAAATGGGTCAATTTTGACCCACAGGACAGCAAGAGGGTTAAACTTATTTTGAGTTTTCTTGTAAAATTCAACTCAAAACAACATCATTTCAAGATTGTTTGACTTAACAAGATATTTAAGATGCATTGTCTTAAAACCAGTCCTTCTATCTTGCTGAAATGTCACTTGTTAAGTGAATTTATCTTAAATCAAGTGAGATGAGATATTTAGACTAAAAAATAAGACAAATAGACTTGGTAAGATTTTGAGTTTTTGAAGTGTACATAGTTCATAGCAGCACTGAGAAATAAGAAGACAGTCTTTTTTATCAGAGCAGGCAGAGCTGACTCAGTGGACATGTGGCTGTTTTTGTTTGCATCAGGGACGTGTCCGAGCCCATGTCACCCAAGAGTGACTCGGAGCTGATGGTGAAGCCGACAGAGAGCATGCTCAGGGCCGAGTCCCACATGCAGTGGACCTGGGGGGAGTTCCCAGAATCCACCAGGGTACGGCTCATTAACTCAGACACTATATAAGTTGTGCCTATCTAAAAAAATTGCTCAGATATGCATGTTTTTTTCCCCACTTTTGCCATTTTGTTTCCAGGTCAACAAAAAGGACAAATCGGAGCCAAAGACGTTGACCATCACCCCCTCAGAGAACACACACTTCAGGGTTATTCTGAGCTCAGAGGCGATGGAGGAAGACTCAAGAGAAAAACAGAGAACAACAGATCCCGTCTGCAGCATTGTAAAACCGGAGCCTCGGACCATCAAACCTCCTAAAGCGCCGTTACACGATACAAACATTACCGAACCCAAACCGCCACTTTCAGGTTTAATGTCGAGCAGCTTTACCTCAGAGCCGAATCCAGCTCACTCAGAACTCAGCACAAATAACGTACACAAGACCAGGTGGACGTCTTCACCGCCGAGCTGCAGGGCCAACGGCTCTGCTGTCAGCGGAGGAAGTAACCCGGCTGGAGACTCGGCAGCTGTTGGTCCTGAAACAAGAGGCTCCCCCAAAACTACCGACTCACCCAACAAGAGGAGAGGTACCTGCCTTCATACATCACTCTGAACACAGAGTTTCTGTAGGTTTTGTTCTTTACTGGGCTGATAAACAGTTTTCCCTCACAGGCAGTCAGGCTGAAGAATGACTCTTACACGCTCACACTGGACTATTTCACTGAACTCTCTACACACATAAAGTAGAACAGTCAACCTTGATGCACTTTAGAATCACTGCTGTTATCACTTTAACACTGCCATAGTCATGGACGTTGCTCTTTACAACAAAGTGTGCTTATTTATTACTCTGCCAAGGAATGCAGCAAAGTTATGTCACCGTCAGCATACATTTGTCCGTCTGTCTGTTAGCAACATTACTCAAAAACAGGCAAACGGATTTGGATGAAATTTTCAGGAAAGGTCAGAAATGACACAAGGACCGAGTGATTAGATTTTGACAGTGATGCAGCTTATAGTCTGGATTCATGGATTTGTTAAAGATTTCTGTATCATTGTGAGATAGCAACACAGCATCACTGTAACCATGACAACAAGTGAACACTACATCTGCTGTCTGCTGATGATCACACGATTGTGATTCTACTACAAATCCTGTGCTCAGCCCAATGTCATTTTGTTTGTAGGTACATCTATATTAAATGACCACATTCTATGTTGCCGCGATTTCTGATCATCAATAACTAATAAACAAATGCTGCATTCCTGACAATGCCATACGGGTGAATGAACAGCCTCGGCGGAGCACTGATACAAAATGGATACAAAAATGATCATTCAGGACAATAAATTTACAGGAAAAGTGTCGGAAAACAGGAGTAGAAAGCTCCCCAATTTCTAATCTAGATTGCTGATGTCTAGTCTTAAGGATTGTGCAAAAATGATAGGGATGGGGATTCATTTATCTTTACTACAAGGCCCTCCTGTATTTGGCAAAAAATATTCCCACTCATATCTCAGCACAATATTATCGCAATCATGAGAAAATAGTGAAAATACAGAATCTTAATGCTTTTATTTTGGAGAAAAGAGCTGCCTCAGACTGATTACAATAAACCTCACATTCAAAATTAAATAATAAATCTACAAGGAGAAAAAGCATCTCAACTGACTGCAGAATAGATTTAAAAGCTTTAATTGCACCCGATAACAAGAAATATAGTAAGGAAGTATGACAGTAAAGAAGTATGACAGTTGTTCTTGTGTTGCATCTAAAGTGACGTGGGAAAGTCCGTCTCTGGATTTCTGTATGTGAAGGTAACACCCAGTCTAAATGTATGTCAATGCTAACAGGAAGGATGTGGTCTCTGTTGGTGCTGCTATGCATTCACAAGCAGAAGTCAAAAAAGGAAGCGAAAAAAAATGAACTCAGCAGTTTCTAAGTAATTGTGTCTCTTGTTTTTTTTTAGGTGTGAGGAAGAGGAGCCAACATCAGGGACCTGAAGACATTTACCTGGAAGACCTGAATGTACTTGAACCTGACGTAGCTGCTCGGTATTTTCCAAAAAGGTGCAGAATTCTTTCAGTTTGAAGTTATATTACCTAATTTAGGATGAGTCAGTTCTGTATAAATATTGCTACCCAGCCCTAGCTGTAAACAGAGCCTCAGAATGGGTGAAAATAAATGGAATCTTTATGCTTTTTGAAGCAAATAAATATGGCAGCAACTACTTTAACAGATCTGTGATTCTAGTGTCTGTTTTTTTCTGTCTGTTTCAGTGAGTCTGAGCAGGTTCCCAAACACTGGGTGGAGAGCGGGCGGCGCTCTGGATCCCAGTCGCCTCAGTCGGTGGGCAGCGCTGCAGCCGACAGCGGCACCGAGTGTCTGTCCGACTCTGCCGGCGACCTGCCTGACGTCACGCTGTCCCTGTGCGGAGGCGTCGGAGAAAACTCAGAGATCCCTAAAGGTGATAAACGATCTCTGGTATCAGATATTAGAAACTGTAGGAACTCTGGTAGAGACGTGAAACTACAGTTGGCACAGTAGTAAGCCTTTAACCCTCCTGTTAGGTTTGTTTCTCAGGAACATGGGGCATTTTAATTGTTCAAAAATGCCGGAAACCAAAAAATCCCAGTAATCATTGCTTATATCTCATTGTTAACTCCATTTCAAACTCACTTTACCTCATAGATCATGGTTCAAAGAGGATGATTCACTTTGTTTTTCATTTTAAAAACATGCATGTTCCAAATATTTTAATGTAGATTTGAATAATGCACATATAAAATACAACAGTTTTATCAGACATTGATTTCCTTAAAAGTTTTATTTTACATTTTGAATAAATTAACAGAAGACACCTCTTCTGTTCAATATGTGAAAAAACCATTGTTGTTTACACGTATTAAGCCAAGCAGAAGACGTTTCCTGTTGAAAAAAACACTTGACTATTTTCATTCAGATTTTTTTACTTTAAAATGGGTCAGTTTGACCTGCGACGTAACAGGAGAGTTAAAAGCCACATACAGCATGAAAACTACATTTCTCATACAGACTGCAAACATATTTTGTATCTTAGAGGTGAGAAAACTGAGATTTATCACATATTTACCTCTGCAGTTATTGTATATGCACATTTTACTTTTTGTGTGCGTTTATACAGTTTTAGCTCAAGTCTTTGCTCTTTTAAATATTTTAATTTCTTAGTCTAACCGAGGGATCACCAACCTTTTTGAACCTGAGAGCAACTTCAAGGGTGCTGAGTAGAACAAAGAGCACCTTGTTTGATGCAAACTTTCTTAATAGCAAACTTGCATCATCATCTTTTAATGATAACAATAATGAAAAAAATAATATGTAAAGAGACTGTCTGATCACATTTATGCTGATTATTCCCTACAATAATTATTAACAATGATTTCCACAACAATGAAGATAGGAAACATACACACACATCATTTTTTTTTGTAAATATCTTTCTTGGCAGTTTTCTGTGAATCAGCATATTTGCAGTATTTTGTTCAAAATCACACCAGTTACATTTCTGTGCAAATGATCACTTCTAACATTTTTGGGAAATCATGAACTGTCACATCTTTAAATCATGCTTCATTTGTACAAACTGCTACATTTGAAACATTTTTGAACTATTCATGAACTCTGTCCCATGTTTGTACAAACAATCAGTTATGCAAGAAAAAACTCAACTTTTTCAAATTTTGAAATGAATCCTGTTACATTAGTAGCAATCGTCAGCATTTTTCACCAACGTTTTCAACAAATTATTTTTTTTGCATTTTTGTGTAATGGCAACATTTGTTACCCATTTCTTTGTCTGTAAATGTGTGTTAGTGGGAAGCCTGGCATTGCAGTGCTTATGTCAGTGACAGTCTTACCTCTAACTTGCAGCTCACAGTTCAGATGGTTCAGTTTCCCAGTGATGTCCGTTAAAAATGCAAGGTCAAGGATCCACTCAGTGTCCTCAAGCAGCGAGATGCCTTCCCCTTTGGACTGCATCAACTCCTTGATTTCGGCCAAAAGTGACAAAAAAACGCTGCAAAACTCGTCCCCTGCTGAGCCACGGGGTTTCTGTGTGTAGTAACAGGTCACCATGTTCAGCTGACCGATCCTCCAGTAGCACCTTCAATGTCCTGGGTTGTTTTGGCTTTGGAGCCATTTATGATCTTCACAACATGAGTCGTCAAATGATCAAATCCGGTCACTTTTGCAAATTTGGCCTGCTGGTGAACGATGCAGCGGTAATGTAGAAATTTTGGGAAGTCTGGATCACCTCTGCATCGTACAATCACTGAAACAAGCCTTTCTAACGGTACTTTTTTATCCATGAAGAAACTTGTTGCCGCGTTGTAGATGTCAAAGGTGCGTTTAAGTCCCAGGCTTTTCCTGTCCGTAGTAGCTACCAGGTGGTTAGTTAGCATTAGCTTTTGTGGCGGGTCCAGTAGTGTCTCTCCGCATTGTGCCGCTTTGCAACAGTCGCCACGCAAATGAGACGCACACATTTATCCGTCACTGTCGTGAAAAAGAACTCTTCTTCCCAATCATCGTAAAAACAGTGTTTTCTCTTGCGCTTTTCTGTCATGTTTTGAGAGTAAAACCCAACTTCCCAATGCATCCCGCTTCAGCAGTGATGTGGAGGTTTGACATGCGCAGTAAACTTTGACTTCGGACAAGGTCATAGTTCATTTACACCTAAGACATTTTTGTTTTTAAAAAAATATATATTACACTTTATAATTTGAAATCTGCATTAATGTAAGTATTATGATTAAAAAGGAACACCAGCTATAATTTTTTATAAAGAATTTCTTGGTGACTAGTGTTATTTTTATTAGAACATGGTTTCTGTGAACCAGGCGCCCGTAGGCACCAAGTTGGCTACCCCTGGTCTAACCTCTCATCTAAATCTGTTACTTAATGATCTGATAACTGATCATCAAATGTATTTATTACTGAAAACTTTGAGTCTAAATAAATCAACCCAGCCCAGTCATATTAATGGAAGCAGAGGTGGAGTGGGAGCAACGTTTCACTAAATCTTACTAATCAGCTCATGACCTAAGCTAAGCTATTACTCATTTTAAAGCCTCAGTCTTTTACACCCAAATTGGTTCTGGATGAGGTTTATTCCTGTTCACGGCTTTGTTTTTTTATTCTCAAGAGCTTTCTAAAGGGAATCTTTGTAATTTTTGGGTTTCTCCCCATAAAATAAAACTTTGAGTTGACTTATGCTGTGAAATGGTTCTGTAGTAGTAAAACTGATTTGTATTTCACTACTTATGTGTGTGACAAATAAAGCTTTGAATCCTTGACGTCCTATTTTCTGTAGTTTTCATCATATGTTTAAACTTTTATGTCACTTTACTTGCAGAGAAATTCATGGAGCACATCATCACCTACAATGAATTTGCAGAGAATCCAGCGATTATCGACAATCCAAACTTGGTGGTTAGAATTGCTAACAGGTGAGTCTTCCTACTCCATAACGCTCTCATTACATCTTTATAAACTGTAACATTTGTATGATATAGCTTTAAAAAACCCCACTATTTTCCAGGTATTACAACTGGACACTGGCAGCACCACTGATACTCAGCATGCAAGCTTTCCAGAAGAACTTGCCAAAGGTATCTTCTAGTCTGTGTTTACATTCAGCTGCTTATATCTGCACATTGAGCCTGTTTACACATGAACCTGTTTTTTTTTTCTTCTTTTAATGTCAGGCTACAGAGGAGGCCTGGGTGAAGGAGAAAATGCCAAAGAAGTCTGGACGCTGGTGGTTCTGGAGGAAGAGCAGCGTCAAACAGGTGTGATAAATAACTTCACATTAATTTCCATTTGTAAAGGTGAGCGTGGGAATCCCATTCAGTCTGAGTGACTTTGCATTGTAAATAAGTCCAAACAGACGGAGCAACATGCCACCGTTTTGCATTATTATGTAAAGACTCTTATGAAAGAGCCTTGATATTAGACCTTTTGCTGTACGGTGGTGTTTGATGATGTTTCGTCCTCTCCTCAGTTATCATCAGAGACCAAGTTGGAGCGACAGGAGTCTCTGACCAGAGAGAGTCCTGCCCTCCACCAGGCCCCAGAAACACAGTGAGTCAGCAACAAAGCTCCGGCTTCCTCACAACACAACAGTCACACACACCGACACAGCAGTGTTGGGTAAACATGTCACACAGAGGGCGGATTAGCGTGTTAGTCAGCCGTCATTTCGTGACTCATTAAAAATCTCCCTCAAACAAATTCTTACAGGAGAATTTATTCAGAGATTATCTGTGCTGGAAATCATTCAGGATGTTTTCAGTTTTAGTGTAACAAGAAGGAATCAAAAGCAGATGAGGAGGTCTGCTGCCCTCTGCTGACTGTACATGACTCCAAATCACAACATCTTGTATAAATGTGGCAGTGAATGACATGGATTTCTGCTGTTTTAATCAACTTTCTTCTGGCCGGATGCACAGTTTGCTCCAGTCTTGACACGGTTTTCTGGTCTGTATTGTCTCTCTTACAGACAGAAAGCTGCCGAGTGGTCGAGCGATGATGAGACTAAAGAGCTGAACGCCGTGGCGCCTGCTCTGACACCTACTGAGCGCGTGCAGACTGAAGGCCCGGCGCCGTGTCACTCTTACAAGAAATCCCTCCGCCTGTCGTCTGACCAAATAGTAAGAGTGGGCTGTGATTATATTAGGAAAAGACAAAAATAGACTCCTCAATCTGAGTCACTGTGTTTCTGATTATGCAGCCTGAACAAAAAGAGGCTGGAGGAGAGGTTTAATTTATTCTGGTTATTTATTTTGTGCATAAAACAACAGTAATATTCTCTTACTGACTCCATACAGCCTGGAAAAAGGAGAACTGTGTGATGCCAACAGTAGTGAAATCTCATCTTGATGAATTACATAAAGATAGGATAGAGAAAAATACTTCAATACAAAAACACAAACACTTATACATACAAATCTGACACGGGAACAAGTTACAAAATGGAAAACAAAGTAACAGTGAGGTGCAAAGCAAAATGAAAAGTAAATCTAAGTAGTTGATCTTGGGGATTGTCATGGCTGTCGGTGAAAGACAAGCTTTTATTTTATTTATATTTCTAAATCTGATGGGGCATTATTTTGAATTCAGTTGATATTTTGATCCTTCTGGATGTTTCTCAAAAAGGCTGGTCTTCCATGGATGTTACAGAGGATGTCCATGGACTCTGGAGGCTGTTTCTTCAAAATACACACTACCGTTCAAACGTTTGGGGTCACCCAGACAATTTCACACTTTTATCCATGCGCTAGCATAACTTCACAAGGGTTTTCTAATCATCAGTTAGCGTTTCAGCACCATTAGCTAACACAATGTAGCATTAGAACACAGGAGTGATGTTGCTGGAAATGTTCTTCTGTACCCCTATGGAGATATTCCATTAAAAACTTCCAACTAGAATAGTCATTACCACATTAACAATGTCTACACTGTATTTCTGATTAATTTAATGTCATCTTCATTGAAAAAAATGTTTTTCTTTCAAAAATAAGAACATTTCTAAGTGACCTTAGACTTTTTGACAGTAGTGTACATCAAAACCCAGATGAAATATAGAATCTGTCTGATATTCAACAGCTCCTCAGATCAGAGTGGCAAGTTGGTGTATAAAATATTGTAATTTTCAGAGTATTTTGATGTGAAATTAGCCCAGTATGTTCTCAGTACAACCATGTGGCTTCCTTTATACTTTATTTTGATCTAAGTGCTACCTTGCTCTTTAATTTTGAACTTTTTTAGATATAGTCTAACTGCAACCAGTGACAGCATGCATCCTTAACAAAATGCTGTAATAGATTGGATTCTAATTGTTGTGCGTCTCGTCCAGGCCAGCTTGAAGCTGAGGGACGGACCGAACGACGTCACCTTCAGCATCACCACCCAGTACCAGGGAACGTGCCGCTGCGAGGGAACCATCTACTTGTGGAACTGGGACGACAAAGTCATCATCTCTGACATCGATGGCACCATCACCAAGTACGGGAAATGTGCACACCTCTTTGTAATGTTGTATTAATTCTCAGGGTGTAGAAGTAGATGCAGCTGTCCTTTTCTGTTTGGCACAGATTCAGTTCAGTTCATTCCAAACTTCAACTGTGAGAACCGGCTATTTATTCCCAGACCGGAAACTCTAGAGCTCCGTCTGGAACATTTTGGCAGCACAGTTGTCATGTATCAGCGATAGCATGCTGATCCATAACTGTTCAGTTTTATTACTCCTGTTTAACATTTTAACTCCTGCTACATGTTTTAATTGGCCAGAATCTGCGACTTTCTTTGTTTACACTGTACAGATGGATCGACCTGCCACCGAGTGGAAGCTCAGGAAAGTTTATTGAGACGAGATGTGTGGAATTTTTAACACTACAACTATAAAAGTGCACTTCTGGCTTTAATGGTTCTTTTAAATTAACTATAATATGTTTCATTAGTTTCAATGTTGCAATGGAACACTGCTAACAATCACATTATTTTTTATTTTTAACAACATGCATCATTTGAGTGCCTCTACTGTTAAAGTAATGATTGTTTTCAGGCAGTAATAACACTAATATTAGATATACTTGCTTTTTAACCACACATTTACAAAAAAAACCCGGCTGCTTTGTGAAAATAGTTGTTTACCAGATGATTCCACTACCAGAGAAGTCAAGACTTAATCAAACTTCTGCTTTTGTGTGATGTAAACAACAAATATGGTGACACTGGAGATGATTCTAAATAATTCTAAGATCCCAGCTGGCCGGTGATTGACAACATTATTTAGCCGGCTCACTGGTGGATAAAACAAATCTGCAGTATCTCCACTCTATTTCTCCAACATCTTCCACTGTGCAGCAGCGATGACACACCCTACAGATGCATGTACAGCATTTACAACTTGGCCTAAGCTTGTCTTCAAAGCGATATGCCATTTTTGTCGCCATTTGTGTCGCATTTTTGTGTACGGATGCTTCAGACAGACACAGAATGCACAAGGCAGCCATCATGTGAACGTGTAGCAGAAATTAAATTATTCTAATCATCCTAGCAGTTGTTACGAAGAAAAAGTACAATCAAACCTGCATTGGGGAACTCTTTTTGCCCGCTTGTGGCAGCAAACACTGACATCATAATGCACATCTCAGCATGGATTTTCTTTCCTCAGATCGCAAGCCTTCCGCTGCACGCTGAACTTTTTATTTTTTTTATTTTTTTGACTGGAGCATCAGAAATTATTCTTGCCTCTGTTGTTATTGCTGCTGCTGTCATCCTCAGTTCCTTCTCATTGCTGGTTCATGTAAAATACATCACCAGGCTGCTAATGTATGAGTGTCTAAACTCCAGTGTACTGTAAGTTGCAGAGAGATTTACACCAAACACATGAGCTTAATCAGCATTGTGTGGCTTCATTTGGATGTTCATTTACATCTAAAAATCTTCCATTCCAGCTTTAATGAGGTTCACCCTAAATTCTATTACCTCTTGTATCATTTTTATCAGGTAATCCTGCTGGAAAGTCTCTCATCGTGTTAATTTCTCCCCTCAGATCCGACGTGTTTGGTCAGATTCTGCCTCAGCTCGGTAAAGACTGGACTCACCAGGGAATCGCTAAACTTTACCACTCAGTTAAAGAGTAAGAAACAGTTTCACAGATCACAATATGTCACCTGTTCTGAAAACGGTGAAAGATTTAACCCAAGACTCCCTGACCGCTGCAGGAATGGCTACAAGTTCCTGTACTGCTCGGCCCGAGCGATCGGCATGGCTGACATGACTCGAGGATATCTGCACTGGGTGAACGACAGAGGGACCCTCCTGCCTCAGGGACCCCTCATGCTCTCACCAAGCAGCCTCTTCTCTGCCTTCCACAGGTAAGAAATCCTCTTTATCTGATTCATGAGATTCATCACGGGATTTAAGTAACGGATGTTTATCGAGCAAGTTCTGCAGCAGCGTTGACTGAAGCAGCTCTTTGGGAAAATTACAGTGGAGATGAAGCAAAAACATCAAGGAAGTCATTTATCACGATGAAAATTACAGTCACAACAACTGTCACACTGTCTGTACAAAAACTGGAAACAGCTGAATAATATGGTGCATTTTTGGTGCTCATGAAGCTACAACTAGACTTAAAAGTCACAACAAATTAGCTCAGTGAAAAGCAGGCGACTCCAGCAGGTTGGAGGTTAATTCTCTGATCCTTCTGAAATCCTCTCATCAGAGAGGTCATAGAAAAGAAGCCTGAGAAGTTCAAGATCGAGTGCCTCACAGACATCAAGAACTTGTTCTTCCCAAACACACATCCTTTCTACGCCGCCTTTGGAAACAGAGCGAGTGTAAGTGTAATGTTTTAGTTTCTTTCATCACTGCAGATTAGATTTTTTTCTGAAACTTCGGGAAAATCACCCTCATTCTTTTTTCCCTCTGAATATAAGGATGTCTTTGCCTATAAGCAAGTGGGTGTGCCCGTGTGCCGGATATTCACAGTGAATCCCAAAGGGGAGTTGATCCTGGAACAAGCCAAAGGCAATAAAACATCGTGAGTAACGACCCATCAGTGGCGTGATTGTTTTCGTCCGTCAGCTGTTTCTCTCAGACAAATGCTTTATTGTTTTTCCACCGCTGTATTAATTTTTTTTATATTTGGCAGATACAGCCGGCTGAGTGAGCTGGTGGAGCATGTTTTTCCTTTACGGAGTACACAACACAACGCCACCTTCAGCTGCCCGGAGTTCAGCTCCTCTGCTACTGGAGAGAGCGATCGCTGAGGTTTGCTTTGAGGAGCTGCTTTAACTCAGACGTCTTCACTTTCTTACTTGAACTCAGTCATTTCTTTGCAACTGTGTGCACTTGTGCAATAACCGATGATGTTTGAGTCTCATGTCGGCCACTGGATAGTTTGATATCGCCTTGGAACACTTTCTGCTTAGTGGAAAAGTTTGAATGTTTCCATTTTTTTTGAGCAACACAGTCTCGTTGATTAAGGTTATTCCATTCACGCACTTCCAGAATAATCTTGTGTTGGGAGCTGCACAGAATAGTTATTTGAGACTTTTGGCGTGTATGAAATGTCAAAACTATGACGTAGCTGTTGTTTTTTGTTCCATTGCACAGTTTATGTTACAGTACATATGAGAATAAGTTGCCTCAGCACTTATTAGACGGTGGGAGTCGAAGAAATAACTGGGCCAACATGAATACAAAAACTACCAAATGTAGAGCTCCTTGAGAACTCTACGTGCATTTCGCCGTGTAGTTGTCCTTTAGGGCCTCCTTTGCTCTTTATTTATTGTATTTTGCTCCAAAGCTAAAGGATTTTGCACTTGTACGCTAAGAAGTAATATGTGCGCAGTTTAGGAGAAAAAATAATCCCTTTCTGAAATGTAGATATCGCTGCTATTTGGTAAGTATTCTTTAAAATCCAGATTTAGTTAGACTATATAACTATTTTTGATGAATTCTGACCCTTTGCTGATGTTTTTGCCAGATGTTGCTGTTGTGAAAACTGCAGATATTAATGTCTTTCTGTTTGTGTTTATCTTCATGTTCAGTAACAGCTCATCAGTCACTATTTACCGCATTCTTTCTTATGAAAGTGATAACTTTGTGTGAAGAAACCACACAGTATTTCATAGTTTTTGAAGTTCACTTTTCAACGAAGACCCACTTGCTGCTCCTGCTGCTTCAGGTCTTTTTTCAGGTAGATTGTTGTGATTACCTTGTAAACCAGTTTACATTAAGATGTAACCATTAAAGCACAATGGATGACTGAAGGTTCTTATGAATGTGTTGGACTGTTTGAGGGGTGAGATTGAAAACATGAATGATTTGTATAGAGCGTTAAAACTGTAGATTTGCTGTAATAAACTAGTATAATGTATTTAATGTTTATTATTGTATTGACAAATAGGTAAAACCGATGTCTAATGTGGATGATGCTTAATAAAGTCTGTATTTGAAGATGGAAGCTTATTTTGTACATTTAGCACCAACATGATGAGAATGTCATGTCATTTTAAGACATATTTTCTAGTTTGAGATAGAAAAAGCCTCCAGCAATGAATGTATTTCGATATAACGCCTCTGAAGTCATGGACACGCAACTGTGGGTTACAAGTTAAAACAAATTGTATCTACAAAGGTGATGCAGTTTTGTTGTTTTTTAAAATATTAAAGGGAAAACTCAGATTACCGGCAGATATTTTTAACCCTCATGTTGTCCTGCGGGTCAAAATTGACCCGTTTTAAAGTTTGAAAATGTGGAAAAATATATATTTTCACAGTGAAACTTCTGATGTCCACATTTTCAACATTTTTGGAAAATCTTTGAACATTTTGGTGGAAAAAAAATAATGTTAAAAATGTTTCTTTAAAGCATTCATAAAAAAAAAATCAAACCAAAATCCAGTGAAATTCGCCGGATTTTGGTTGATTTTTTATGAATGTTCTTAAAAGAAAATATTAGAAGTTTTACTGATATAATATGTAATCACTGTAGATATATTTCGGATTTTTTGGAAGATTTTTACTCATTTTTGAAAATATTTACAAGAATTTTCTTGCCAAATTTTAGGGATTTTTAAAAAATTAAACAAGGGAAATTTTTAAGGAATTATTGGAATTTTCTTCCTGAAAGTTTTGCAAATTTTAGAAATTTTGCTGAATTTTTTTCAGACAAGGAAACGATATTTTTTGGTGCCTGTAAATGAGGACAACAGGAGGGTTAAGCAAATATTTGGAAGAGCTAAATCAAAAACAAAAGTTTACAATTTAAAATCTAAAATAATTGCATTGAAACTATATATTAGTACTCATGATAGAAATAATCTCATTTGTTACTTGGAGACTTTCTTTCTTTTCCTTCTGGTGAACACGTCGTCCCTTCCTCCTGCAGTGTATCTCCACTATGGAACATCTCTGTACTCCACTTATGGCTTAACGTGTCGGCTGTGTGTGAAGTGGAGGAGCTACCGTTTTGAAGGGCTGGGGTAAAGAAGCACGGCGCTGAAAGACGACAGGATCTCAGGCGAGGCAGAGACGGCGAGCTTCCCGGCGGTCACCATGACTCCGGCTCGGTCTCCTCTCCTCAGTGACAGAACCAGACTCAGTGAGGTCGAACTGCTGCAGCCACACTGTTCATGTGAAAGAGGCGCAGCGACTCCAGACAGAAAACCTGCAGAGTCCAACCTCTGGATGCTCTGATTGGACACGGACAGAACCGCCTCGACCTTCTCGCCTCGCTGGCTGCGAGAACAGCTGTGACCAGGTAGCGACCGTCTGTAGGAACTGTGAAGATACCTGGAGACACAAGAAGATGCTGTAAATGCACCGATTCTCTTGGTCCAAACTTACAACTACTAGAGATTACCATTAAATTGTGCAGTCATTCATTTTTCCCAGAGGATTTCCAACTAATTTTATAATCTTGTGATTTTTTTTCCTGTGTCAACACAAGGTTTTCATATTTATGTTGGTCGTGAAATGTCTCAAAAAGATGATAAAAGTTATTAAGTTCAGGAAGGATTATATTCATGAAAAATATATATTGACTCATATGATTTGGGTAAATCAACAACTGGTGAGGATTTTTAATTAGGAGTGTTACATAACCAGCAGAACTGCATTTCTTTGAAAACGAAATACTGATAGCACGTTGATATCATAAATAATCCAGCACTGGTAACTGTTTGACACTCCAAGATGGAAGCATTGCACCTTAATGGTTGTTGCTGAACCTGCAAAAAGCATCGTCATTATTCTTTTTTTCCTGTTGTTGCTGTATAGTAGTCATTTGATTGACATAAAATTAATTTTGCTTAACGGTTTCTTTGATAGATCTGAAGATATGCTGCCTTTTTCTGTCTCCTGTCATACTAAGTTTAGCATTTTTTGTTCGTCAGACCACTGAAGGATGCCACTGTGGGTTTTTCTGATGCACTGCAGTGAGTTCTATTCATAGTTTTTCAGACATTTCATAGAACAAAGGATTGATTTGGGTTTGAAAAGCATGTTATCTTCAAAAAACAAACTCCAAAATGACATTTATTAGTCTGAAACTACAAAAACAAAGATTTAAAAAGAAATTTTATGGTAAACTAAACATTTAGCTCAATCAATCTGTCAGAAAACCAAATCTAAGCTTAAAGTTATATTTCATCAATGCCACTTTTTTTCTACATGTCTGATTTTTTTTTAAATGACCAAAAAATAAAGCATTAGTAGTAACCAGATTCTGTAAAAAACAAAAATCTGTGCTCCTCGGCACATCTGTGAAACACCAACAGGGACATGAGAAAAATTGAGGAACTTCTTGGCAGCACTGGGCTGAACTGCAGGCTGTGATGGAGATGAAGTATGGAAACAAGTTAGAAATGTAAGCTGTGAAATATCTCTAGCATATGTAGCCCCCAAAAAATGCTTACCATGTTGACTCAATTAGTTTCAATTTTATAAAATACACCCAACTTTAAAATGTATATATTTATGAACATTATAACTTCTACTGCACAAAAGCCACTTTGAGTTCTCCCTATTTCCAACCATGGTAGTGCTGTTTCCATGGAGGAGCAGGACTTTATATTAAATGTGACTAATGGCCTGAAACTGTTTGGGTTTGAAAGCATTAAAAACATCTGCATAGTCACTCTCAGATATCACTCTAAATTCAAATGTGCACAGACTGATAGATGAGGAGGAAAATGTGCTCATCTGTCTGGGTCAGTGAGGCTGCAGTAACAGATACCTGTTTGAGGGTCATAATGTCCTCCATCATTGATCAGCACTTTGTTAAATCGAATGATTCCAACATCTCCTTGGAACGGTGGAAGAGTCAGACCGGCTGAGAACGACACCTTCTCACCTGCAAACAGGAAGAAACATCACGTTAGCAAACATGACAGGAACGCACCCCGGAAGCTGAATAATGAATAAAATCAGACCTGAAGCTGCGACAGGTTTGTGAGCTGGAGGTCTGTGGGGCATGTTTACTACTGTGGATCAAACAGAAACAGTTTCACTCACTCTTCAGCAGCTCAGTCGTGATATAGCACTAAAAAACTTATCTACCTGAGATCAGAGGCATGCTGGTCTTTAGAGAGTCGGTAGGTTTGCTCGGTGAAGCTGTGAAATAAAACAAGAAGATGAGACACACGAATGATGCTGCGAGTGTTTGTGCAGGTAGCCGAGGCTCACCTGGAGCTCCGGCAAAACCCTGAACAGGCATCATGCTGCCGTCGGTCCCTCTGGGCAGCTTGGACTGGGTCATCTTGCCGGGGGGCCCGCCTCTCCGGTCTCCATCACAGGTGGCTGAGGGAGGGAGGCGTCCACGGGGCCCATCGGCACCGTGAGGCTCTGAGTTGAGCCCTGAGGAAGTCCAGCGGCCTCCACTCCAACCTGAACACCTGAACAGAGCAGACAGGCAGTGAGCGATGGGGGAGAGGCTGCAGGTCAGAGAGACACAGAGGTTTGGAGCTCAGATATGTAACAAAGCATGGTTGTTACTTCCAGTTAAAAACCTTGACATTATGCGCAGAAAATGCCAGCGGAGGTCACTTTTTATGAAGATAGATTTCATTTTTATGCTGTCATTCTCTTTGGAGTCTCAGTGCTGGTGATGTAACAGCATTAAAATAAATGACCTTTCAGACAGCCATAGTTATATCTCTTCTAATGCAGCCGTTACTGTAATTATACGGTGTTTCTGTGATAAATCCTTCCCACAGTAAACGTTTGGGCATGTTGAACATATGTAACCGATATTATTCAAAAAGCTGCGTTCAATCCATATGTGATGAAGATGAGAAGAGATAAATTCATTCATCCTGAAGGGAATTTTTGTGCCAGATGTTGCTTAAGAATTAAAACAGCTAAAGACTAAAAAGTGTATAATCATGACTACAAAACATCTGTCTGTGGCAGAAAAAGAGGTACATTTGGTAAAAAAAAATAAATAAAATAAGCGCTAGAAAAGAAAAGTAGAGAACTAATATTTCACATATTAGAAAGGGTTTAAAAGTGATTTACTACACTGGAGAAGTGATATTGCATTCAGCATGTTGATGTGCTGACTCACTGGAATGACTCACCAACATGTCAGAATGCCACCATTAATGCCATTAAACACACTATGCATGTGGGCCATTACATCTTAAATCATATTTTTCTGACAATTTCTGCCCGACCATTTCTGATTTGCCACAACTTTTCATTATTATAAATGAATAAAATATGTTTTTTTCATGAAGATATTTGTGAAAGCTGAGGAGCCAAAGCTTCCCAGCACAACACTGCACTGATCAGAGTCAATCACTTTACCTGCAGGTGGTTTTAATGTTGTGGCTGATCAGCGTACATGCATGAATGAATAAGAATTTGTTTTTAGTCTTGTGTATACATACAATAAGTAGGCAAATTACATGTATAGTGTAGTATATATATATATATATATATATATATATATATATAAAAAGCCTAATCACCTAAATAGTAGTGAGCTGTACAGATAAAAATTTCTGTCACAGAAACGTTTTGGTCATTTTACAGATTGTTTTCTGGAAATTCAATTAAGAACGTAGCTAAAATATGAACACATGACATGAACCTGACACTAATTTGTAACACTGCCCTCATTTGCTAAATGTAGGATTTACCAGTTTGGTTGGTGGTTAAGTTAAGAAAATCATGTTTACAAAGGAACAAACCAGGAGTCTGGTTCTATACTGACTGAAAGAAAAACAAGTAAAGCTCAATGAGCAACCTCAGAAACGTAACAAAGACTTGCTCTCAAGATAACAGGAAAGATTTGTGTGCTTTGCATGTTAAAGCAAATTTTTTGGGAAAGTTTATGTTGAATTGTGTCCACACATCCAATACAACTCTACCACAAACTAAAGTGCATTATAGCACTTATAAAATGCTCCTGGTATTTTTCCACTACATAAAGCAACACTGAAGTGTGTTTCATGACCTTTCGTGCAAAATCAAAGGCTGACAGATCTGACAGCTACAACATTTTCTATTGTACATTGTGATTTTTATGTTGTATCTCTAATTTTCACTTGCACCAAACATGCAATTGTGCTAATGTTTATGGTAGGGCTCCTGCTGAGTGTCAGAAACATCCTAACAGTGAGAGATTAGCTGAGCCTGTTATTAGGGACATAAACAGAGTAAATGACAACCTGCTGCTCCATCTGCTGTCAAACAGTGACTGACTCTAAATGGCTGCATTCCTGAGAAGAATCAACTAATCATCCGTCCAGGCTCGGGGCACATCGCCGCTGCTACTCTCTGGGCTACTAAACAGGCCCCAACTTTGCCGTCTAGAAAGGGAAAGCAGCACATAAAAGGAATACCAGCAGCATCCTGAGGCACGGCCACATGTTCAGCCGCCAGACAGCTTGTCCCCTCACCCCTCGGCAAAGGGTCATTTAGTATATAGAAGCCAGAAAAGTCTGCCTGTTAAATGGAACATGTGCAGAGAGACCGGCGAGTAGCTGTAAAACTGCACAGGGGGTAAGCCTGTGAGCATGCACATGTGTTTGTCTGGCTCCTCAGTCGTGTCCTTCCTCATATAAAGCGAGGTATGTGAGCAGACTTTGATCCGAAAACTGATTTTAGACCTACTCCCACAAGGACTAAAGAGCCAAACGCAGGATGTATGTCTGCGTGTGAGAGTGTTTGTCCCGATGAAAGAGGCGAGTCGTAAACAAATGCAGCTGGATCTGGCTGTCTTCTACCAAAGCAGCATGGGAAATCCTCTCTTTGCTGTTAGTCACTTTCCCTCCCTTCAGTTCCTGGATACAACAGCCCCTTGTGCCTCAAGAACTGCGCTTTCTACGTTACATAGCACATCATAATGACTGCACAGCTATTTGGTGAATGTTGACTTTATGAGTCACCAAAACACGACGGGCTTTGATTTAGGAATCCATAAATCCGGTCTCAGAATTCAGCGCTCCAAGGAAACCCAGGAGAGCAAAGCAGATTGATCTATTTCTTGCGCCAACGCTGCATAAATAACGTAACACCTCCTCTGTCAGGGCGGCAGGGTACAAATGACCAGCAACACTTAAGCAGCCAGAGCGATGCTGAGAACTTTATTGCTCTTGAGGACTTTCGGTCGGGTCCCATCTTGCTTGAGGTTCAACGAGGTTATCCATGTTTTGACCGCTGACCTCAGTATGTCCACCTTATCTCCTCAGGTCACTAAGCCACGAGCTGAACCACCGAGTCTTGTCAGAATCAGGAAAGCAAGCTTTCTTATCTAAAGAGGTTTCCATAATAGAGCTTTACGAAGTAGCCCTGAAGCCTCCTTATCAAGCACAGTTACACTTTGTAGTGTACGGTTCCCACATGTAAATACTGACGTAAATCTACTAAACATGCTAAATTGGACAGACAGCAGAGCTTCCACCGAGGACGATGTCATATTTCACAATCTGAACTAAAGTGGTGGAGATCTGCACCAGAATTTTACAGTGCGTTTCTTCTGTCTTCTCCAAGTTTAACGAAATCTGACCTGGCAGTTTTTTGCTGACAGACAAACAGACCTTCATCTCTGCTCTTGTTTCACTGGAAGAATGAGAAATCAAGAATGGGTACAATAAGCTCCAACCTGAGAGCCAAACGTCAAATAAACAAAAGTTATGTTTACTTCAGTGTTTCCCCAGATACACAGCTCGTCTTTTGACATCTAATCAATGCGCAGAAAGTATTTCTTTCCTCATACAACATGTTCTACACTTGTTTTTTAGAAGCAATGAGCATCAAGTAATGTTTCCATCCATGATCGTTAGCTTGCAGTCTTCATCGCCATCTCTGCAGGCTAATATCTAAAAATGGTACAATGAAGAAACTTGGTGTGTGTTGCATTGACTGTGTAGACACATGCGAGTCTACTAGTGGGAAAAAACTCCACAGGGTCCCAATTTCTCAAGTGTTTGAGAAATTGGTTAATTTTGACTAAAAACAAAGGAGCATCAACTGCATCTTGCCGATCTTCATTAACGATTAGTTTATTCTGTAGTCATGGAGGAAAATTGTGAAATGCCTGCTGAAAATGGACCCCCTATGAAGACATTTGTGGCTCAGTTTATCTAGTACGATTTCTGCAGCCTGTTTGCTAGCAGTTAGGTAGCTGGCTTCCCTGCAGCATCGCTGACCTCACGGTTGAAAACAGATTGCCGTTTCCTCGAACCGCCAACAATTCATTCATCTTCTGTCTTCTCAGTTGCCTTGCAAGCTGTTGCATTTTTTCACCATGCCGAGTCTCATAGTGGCGCCGAAGATTAAATTCCTTGCTTGCATACACACCAAGTGCACAGGTTTGTCATTCACCTCAGTGAACGAATAGGAAGTGGTCCATTTGTTCTTGGAAAATCCTACACTCGATGTAGACTTTTTTCTTTGAAAACCCAAATAGAAAATAGACAAAATGTCACTGACAGACCCGGAATCTGTATTGCTGCCATCTGCCATAAGCGCCGAGTCACGGTGCCGCGTCACGCCCAGGCGTGAACTAACCGTGACGTCACCCCGTAGGTTTCAACGCCGAGAAAATGAAGCCCGGATTTTGCTACTTCCTGGTCGCCATTTTGGATTGTTTGGAGCCAGTGACGTAAAAAGCGTCATCAAACAGACTGGACCGAAGAGCAACTAGGGGCAGAACCAGTCTATGGGCGGGCCTTACTGCAGCCAGACCGCTGAAAGCCTCGCCCTAAAGGATCTGTCAATCATTCCAGACAAGACTGTCTATCAAGTATAAGCCACGCCCCCTGGCTCCGCCAACTTAACGATTTATTTAAAATTCAGCATTGATTTATTTTAAGATCGGCCACCTGATCTCTCATTTTGACCATGAAAACTAACGGGAAAAAAATCCTGAGCTGTAGAAAATCAGTCTATCAAATTTAATTTTTCCGGTGATGAATTGGGGTCTATGGAGCAAAAACTTTTTGGAGCCAACCCTAGCGGACGGCGTGATATTGCAAGTTTTTGACACTTCCGGGTGGGCTTCATTTTTGGAGCCAGATGCTACGTCCATCTTTATAAACAGTCTATGGTCACGCTGTCCGCTCCCAATGAGGCGGAGCGCCCTCAACTGACAATATGGGAACTGCAGTTTGATCACAATATTGTTGGCTCAGCTGATTCACCAATGGCTTCCATATTGAGCTGAGGAGCACAGATTTTAGTGTTTTTTAAAGAATCTGGTTCCAACAAACTGGTGATTAATTCAATCTTAGATTTGGTTATTTTGATTAGTTCAATGACTGATTTTTAAAGCTGTAAATTTCTCTGTTTTAACAGTTTCTGGTTCCCATAAAAGGTGGAATTTAGTTTTTTTAAGATAAACTTTTCAGACCTGCTGGCAGACTTTGGGCTTGGGAAGAATTCACTTTTATGCTGAGTTTTTATGCAGCTCTGAGGAAATGAGCAACTGTTTGATGTACTTTTTTCATTATTAATGTGGTTATTAAATAAAAAAATAGACTGTCATACAAAATCTCACTGGCTTATGCATTTCTTTTATGACTTACCAAGCAACAATAAATTAATTCTTGCAGATTGCTGTTAGCATGCAATGAAAGTTACAAAGTGATTGAAGAAATGACAGATTACAGCTCCTCTCATTCTTTTCCTGACCCGCTCTGTTAAGGTTAACAACTGGTATGACATCATGGTAAACATTGACGGATGGGCCTCTGGGACCTCAGTGCAGCTTTGACTTTCACAGTGTTTATTTCAACAGAAAAGGAACTCAGCCATGGACACCAAAAGAGTGAGTAAACTGCAGATGGAACCAAAGAAAAGACACAAAGAAATGTAGCAACACTAAAGAGACTGCAAGGATATAAATGTCGATCCAGTAGCACCTAATCTAAACACACTTGGCTTTGAAATAAAGAGCAGTCCCTGAGAGGGGATCCCTGATAAACTGTGCGCTGAACTCTCTGAGACAAACTCCTCCAAGCAGCATTTTCCAGGCTCTTCAGATAAGCAGGGCGGGAGACGGCAGGATGAGGTAGCTGACGGAGCAGGGACAGCGAGCCAAGCAGAGAGAGGCCTCCAACATCTCTGAGAGCGAGTGGAAACTGTGAATAATTGCGCTCTCGCTTGCGGAACTTCCCAATGACAGGTTGATGAATTAAATGCCACATAATGACAAAAAGCATGGGTGGTAACAGCTCTAAGTCATCGCAGGCTGAGTGGCAAAATGAGCAAACTGGCATCTCACAGCGGCACAGATGAATCTGTTGGCCTCACTTGGACTGAACAAGAATGATTTGATTCCTCCTGTTAACTTTCTATTATGTTCCGACTGCATGCTGCATCACCTGCCCATAAACCAGTGACTGAAACTAGCTGGTCCCAGAGGAAGAGCCTCAGCTCGTAAACATTATGGGCGTGCGTCTAGTTCGCATTTACAACCGCCAAGTCCAGCTCGGTCTCACAGGTACCATTAGTGAGCAGACTCATAGGAGAAGTATGCAGCATATGCACTGATATGAACATCTACACTGTCAAGCATCTTCCTAGCAACAAAATCCAGCATTACTGATAAACAAATAGCTACAGATCCCCATAATATTAAACTAGGTGAGCAGGACCACCCCTGATGTTCTCATTTAAAGTAATGAAAACGTTTTACACCCAGAAAAATGCAACACACCCAGGTATAAGGTTTACTGGCAAACACACACATAAATGCACACTTGGATGCACAAATAAGCCTGGTGAGCACTATTTCTTCATGCCAAGGCATTGCTCAACACAAGTGGGGTCTATTAAATCAAGCATGTGTGTTTAATAAAGGCCGCCTGCTTTAACTGAGAACATGGTTAAATGAAAATCCAACTTCCTCTCACTCACACACTGAAGCACGGTCCAACAGTTCAGCCTCTCCAATAACACCGTCAGTCTGGGATAAACAAATGAGATGTGTAGTCCAGGCAATGATCTAAAAGGCCAGGAAATATTGCAGCTATTTGATTACTATCTCAAACTTCTACTATTAAAACTTCTGTGGATAATAAATCAAATTTCGCCTGATGAAAACTTGGAAAATTTGGCCTAAAGCAAGATGATGTAACTATGAGTAGTGGCATTTCCAGGAAAGCTAGAAGTAGAGAATATTTAGGTCAGTAGGCTGAGGCAGTAATGTTTATTATACCATGTTTATTATACCAGGAGTTAATGTTAGCATCCCAAGCAGGCACTTGTACAGGATCAAGTGGATTTTTTCATATTTTTGCTTCTGGACTCAACTTTTTGTGTTCGAAAGTGTCGCTGAGAGCAAAGTCATCCTTCAAAGTGCCTGGTAATGTTTGGATTCCTGCACAGACAGCTTACCTTCATTCCCTGGAGAGCCGTTTGTTAGCAGCTGGAGGTCTCTGGCTACCTCTGAGATGTGGTTCTGCAGGGTTTGACAGGTTCCCCTCAGTCCTCCGAGGTCTCGAGCATGAGATCTAGCCGTGCTGTTCAGCTGGTTCACACAAGTCCACAACCCAGTGACGTGTTTATTCAGGCCCTCTTTGATCCTCTGGAGGCTACCAGAGATGGGATCCAGCTTGCTGCATAAAGCCTCCACATTAACAACGCGGCTGTCCATGTGGGCGATTTCCCCCCCGACATCTTGCGTTTTTTCCCTGCAGCGGTCGGCCTCAGCTTTCACCTCCCTGCCCAGCTCATCCAGCCGCTGTCTCAGTTCCTCGTGCTGTGTTCTGTGGAGCTCCAAAAGCTCCTTGGCCTCCTGCTGAGTCCCTGTTTTAACCTCTCCCCAGGTGGAGTTGAGGCTGTTCGGGGTCTGAGACTGCTGCTGGACTATATCTGATAGTGAGTCCTCCAGTCTGCCCACACGGTCTTTCAAGTAGCTTAACTCGTCCTGTACATTCTCAGCTCCACTTCCATTTGTCTGGCCTTTTAGATGAGTCTCGATAGCATCTACAGCAGTTTTGCAGCTCTGGTATTCCTGCTGAATGTTTTCTACAACAGTCATATTAACTTTACATTCTTTCGAGCACAATTGGTCCAAGTCATTGAGTCTGTCCTCCAGAGTCTGAACAGAACCTTTTAGGGAGTTAATGTCCCTCTCTGGCTGACCATCTGATGGGGAGTTAGTGTTTGTATCCATCAACAGGGCAGTGAGTCGGTCCTCCATGGAGCCCAGTTTGTCCTCCAGAGTGTTCGTCAGATCTTTGATGGCCTCCGCCTGTTCTTTCCTCAACTTTTCCTCTACTGAGAGACACTGCACCACAGTCTTCTCTGATGAGTTCAGATGGATTTCACGCTGCTCCATATGAGCCACAACAGAGTTAGATACTCGGTTGTCTTCCTTTCCTGGATCAGTCAACTTGTTCTTAAGGTCCTGGATCTCACTGCGGAGGTCACTTTCCTTGGACTCCATGAGCTCAGCCAGGCTGAGGTAGTTGACTTCCTGTCCTTCACACTGTTCCTGAACTGACATGATTTTATAATCACAGGAGTTCTTCAAGTCTGCCATTTTGATTTCTATACCCTCCATCAACTCCTCTCTCAGAGCTCGGATCTTATCGTCCAGGAAGGCCCGCAGGTCTGCATCGATGGCTGGGGGAGGAAGACGAGGAGTGGACAGCGGGGTCTGGCCAGCTTCCATTAACAGACGAATTTGTCCATCTTGGTGGTTGACACGACCCAGCAGGTCTTCCAAGGTGTTGCTCTTGGACTCCAGCTCATGTGTGACCTGGTCAATCTTGCTCATGACCTCGTCCATCGCCACTGTCCTCTCGTCAAAAGAGAAGTCCTGCACCTGAACGGTTTCGGTCTCTGCGCCCCGTGCGCTGGCAGGCTGCTTGAGGTTGTTCAGCAGCGTAACCAGCATCTTACTGGCGTCCTCCTGGAAGTCCAGTCTCAGATTGGAGGACATGTCTGTCATTCTTGCCTGCATGTCGAGGACCATCTGGGAAAGTCGCTGCACCTCCTCCTCCAGGTGTTGTGGACTCTGAGACCCTCCGTGACCTTGTTGTGGCCTGTGACCCGTCTGACCTCCAATCTGTCCCACCCCTCCCCATGGATGGCTTCTCTTGCCTTCTGGTTGCTGATTTGGCGCTACAGCAAGAAATAACAGTTAGAACACAGGAACATAAATGAATATATTTTATGTCATTTAAGAAGCTACTTTAATTTTATATGTTTTTGTGCTTGATTTCCTTTGATTATAATCAAGCCTTTTACCTTGTGGAGCAGGAAAATGTCCAGAGGGGGAGGGAGCATGAGGCAAACGCTCTACTTGGAGCAGCTTCATGTCTTTCACCTCTTGGCAGTTGTGGCCCTGGTACCCCGGGCAGCACCTCCACTCCAGCTCTGTTACAGTCTTGTAGGCAATTTTGTACACGGGCCTAAAATGTGTTTGATATCTAGTTGGAACACAACACACACAAAGATGTAAATGCATTCAAGATTCTTGAATGTGTACACAGGAAATATATCCCATGTGATTCTAATCAAATAACAGAAATAAAAACTCTGCTCAGATTTATGCACTTCTTCCTCCCAGTTAAATAATATAACCTTCGATAAACAGTGTAGTAAAATCAGTCTGTTGACAAGATAAACACTGCTCACATTTGCAATTAATCAATCATGCAGTTAGGAGGAAGCAGCTTAATACTTTGCACCACTTCCACTCATGGGGACTCCGTTGGCCTGCCAGCCTGTGATTAACTGCATATCATTAGTGTTTTTGTTGTCCAGTGAACACTGAGGGCAGAGTCAGAGCAATGTGTTTGCCATTCATAAACACAGATGTCTGAATATGATGCTTTGTGTTTTGGAAAATTCTGCTAGGAATTATTTTAAAATTTATTAGTGCTTATTAAAAGGAAAAACCAAAGCAAATAAGTGCATTGTGAAATAATGATGTCTGTAGATTCTCAGTCATCGAGATCATGGTAATAATTGGAGCTTAACAGAGAAGTAACTGAATTTAAAATGAAGTCCAGTTACATTTTACTGAAGCTCCTATGAAACATTGATGTAATAATACATATGCAGCAATGGGATTATGTTTTTAAATAGCCTTGTTACTTTTGCCTTAAGTAGCAGAATGAAAAAAAGAGGTCACGAACACGCACTTTAAAGAGGAAAGTTGAACTGTAGGCACAGGAAGTCCAAATGCATACAGTAAAGTTGGCAACAGACTCAGTAACAGGCATTTGCAGTTCTCTCCTAATTGTATGCCAGTGAAATAGGCATTGTTTCATATTGTACAAAGCACTGACAAAAGCAAACTCTATCCACCCTTCACCCAATGCCAAGCACCTCTGGGAACTTACATCACTTGTTGCGCGCAGTTCGGCAGCTCCAGTGGACACGGTAAGACCTCCGGCTGCACGAAGCTCTCCGTGCCTCCCACGACGGCACAGCTCACGTTCTTGTGCACAACGTAGGCACACCAGTTTCTGCAGAAAATGACTTGTTAATCGCATTTTGGTGCACAGCAGAAGTCCGCAGCGCGTATCCATGGGTTACCATTACGCACAGATAGAAGAAAAAAACAACATTAACTTCTAAACAGGTTAGAAATGAAACGCATCCAAGTTTACTCACTTGTTCCTTTGTCGTGTTTCGGTGCCAGAATAAGGATTCCCCTGAAACATGCTATACTGGAAAGGTGAGCCACTGATGAAAGGGAAAGTTAGTAAAAAGTGAAGAAGTCCGTGCTTCATTGTTGAAATATTTATATCCTTTGAGATTCGGATCAGCAGTAAAGTCTGCGGTCTGGAGATGAGTCAATGCTCTGCGGGTTGCTCCCTCTCTGTGGTGCGCAGATCTAACCGAGCTCCTTCCAGCGTTCTTGGATGTGACGTTTCGGGACCCCCTCCAGCACTGACAGAAGCCTCTTCCCCCCCCCCCCCCCCCCCCCCCCCCCCGTTTTCTCACATCTCTCTTTCACACACACAATCCACATCCAGCTGTCTCTCCCATACAACAACAGTGTCATCGGCCAGCAGATTATCCGCACTTACATTTGGATAATGATCGTTTTTGTTTCAGTGGCACCGTAATTACTCCGTGCGTAAAATGTGCGCGTCAGATCCACCGATAGGAGGTTCTATATTTATACGTTTTGTACTTCACTGAGGTTAGCACTGAGTAGAAGTAATCACACAGACATGTGATATTTGAATAAAGAACCATTTTATAGGCACATGTATGTTTAGAACAGGAGATAATTGATGAGTAATTGATCACTCATCCGCTGTTCTGTCGCAAAACTGTTAAAACATAGAAAAAAATAACAAATCTGGAACAAAAATGACATTAATTACTGCAGCTCAAAATTAAAAATCAAGAAAATTACAAACGAAGCTTGAGCTCAAACTCTCAGGTTGGATTAAAGAGTCTCTGCCTTGGTCTTTTTGTCACGATGTCAGATGGCTCACCAGCATCCTCAGCACCTCGTTTCACTGGTGTTACAGGTGTTGAAGCTGGAAGAAGAACAGAGAGTGGTTACACATCAAGAATATTCTAGGAATAAAAAAAAAAGCAAAAAGCTCACTCCATGGTCAACAAACCCACCAAGTTGTCTGTCAATGTCCTCCAGCAGCTTCTTCTTTTCTTCCAGTTCTTGCTTCTTCATCTTCATTTCAGGAGAATAAAGGTTTTTTAAGTGATCATTTCGCTCCTTTTCTGCCTCCTCCCTCTTTCTCACAGCTATCTGGTACTGTTGGAGCAGCTCTGTCCAAAAATCCCCCAAGAAACACATAAGTTAAACCACAATCTGACTGAATAAGACCAGAAAAATAAGCTTTAAATAAAATATGAGTACAGGAGTAGTCACCTATGTCGTTTCTTAGAGTGTGGTAGGTTTGTGGGAGGGGGGCTCCAAACATTGGAAACATCTGCGTTGCTGGGGCTTTGTTCTGTGCACCTCCAAACTTGCCCTTGGCGCTGACTCTGTCCCCCTGCCTGGTCAGGATGGTGGGACACGGTGACTTGTTCTGCACCACCTGTAAGAAACGGCTCATTTAGAGGAAAAACGACCACCAGCCAGTTAACACCACACCGTTCTGTCAGTAAGCGTCACTCACCGCTCTCCTGTAGCTGTTTGCAGATTGCAGGTCATCAATCAGAATAGTATCTCCCAGGATGTTTTTAAACACTTGAAGGGAAAAATAAAAGCCGGAAACATTCAGATGTTGTAGCTTTATTTTAAGCATTAAAAAACTTCCATACTCATGTTTCTGCTACACCAGGGCAAGCTATAATAAATCTAAGCAACAACTACCCTGAATTGTAATAAATACCAACTTTTACCCGTGAAAAAGAGAAGTCTAAGCAATAGAAAGTTATTTGAATTTGTGGAAAGAAGCCCAGATTTCTGCTCCAGAGACAGTGCCCCCAGAAAGGAACCCCCCTCCACCTGGTGAGGTTGGATCCCAGGTGGAAATATTTACTCTGAACTCTGCAGGAGTGGCAGGGAAATACAGAGATCTGGACGCCTCTGGGCAACCACACAGGTTCTGGACTCTACCATAAGCCTGGCATGATACAACAACTCTGTAATGTGACACCGAGCAGCAGAAATCCATCTAAGGCAGCTCACCGATGCCACAGCTCTCCTGTTCGTTGGGGCAAATCAGCAGCTCTCTGGCATAGACCGGGTTCCCAGGCGGATCAAAGAGGGTATGGCCATTTCTGATATGTGGCAGGGGCCTGCAAGCAAATTAAATTTTAATATTCTGAAGTTTTGCTCTAAAAGTAGAAAAATCAAACCACGGATGTTCATTTTTTCACTTCTAGATTGACAGCACCATGCAAGTGTTTGTGACAAATGAAGAGGAAAAACTCATGTAAGTGCTCAATCTTTCCAACTTTAAGCCATAAAGGCCTTTATGGCTTAAAGCTAGTAAAAAAAAAAAAAAAAAAAAAAACTTTTTTACTAGTTAATCCATGCAGAAAAAAACAGTCATTCCAGTATATTGTTAGTTAATTTGCAGACAGTAAACATCAGTAAGTTTACCATTACTTTGACTCATGTTTACACACAATAAGGGCTCTAACTAATGATTATTGTCACTATCAGTTTGCTAAATGTTTTTTTGACTAACTGACTGGATGTTTGGTCTCCAAAATGTAACAAAATGTGGGTCAGTTTCCCAGTGTGGCATTTTCACGTCTTGAACAATCCTAAACCAGAGTTATTCAGTTTAATAGAAAATTCTGCATTTGATGGACAACAAGCTCTTTCTGCATATTTGCTTTAAAAAGGACCCATCAAACAATCATTTCTAGAAGATTCCCAGGTTAATTTCCTTTTTATCAACCAATCAATAATCTCACTGATAAATGCAGTTCAAAGTAATATTATGTTGCATGTTAATTAGAGCTGGAATGATAAACTACATCGTCTAGTATTTAGGTGTCACAATCTTCTGTTTTTTCTCTTGTGACTGCTGGTGATACAAAATGAGACATTAACTTTTTATCAAAAACGATTTCTTGCAGTTCAAACAGTAACATGGTGCAGACTCTTCTAACTAAACTGCACTTTAGTAAAACTAAAACACACCAATACCTTATCATAAACAAAAATAAAAGCTTCTAACTGAAGGAAAAACATTTTAATTTCTAGAACTGTACAATGTGTTTTACCAAATCAGTCATCAGCTTTATTGAAACTGGATAAAACACTCAACAGCAGTACTTTGGTCTTTATAGTAACTGTCAGCAGTGCACCTACAACTACAACAAAGAACAGCAGGAAGGAAGCTGCTCTCCCTCTTATATGTGTGATAACAATAATTTTTGTCACCATTATTTGTACAGGAAACTAACATGAAAGAGAACAACTGTGTTGATGAATTGTAGCTATGAAGGAGGAAGATTTATTTTCAGAATTCGGCCGTTTTATTGCTCAAGTTTCAAAGCATTCAATCATTTGCTGGATAATTTTCTGTAATGTCGCTGTAGGCGCTCTTATTGCCGACTCTGAGACAGCCTGTTTAAGAAGGAACTGCCACCAGATCTTTAAATTACTGTTGTTGTAACGCTCTGTGTAGAAGAAGGCTTAAAACAGGAAAGACTATAATAAAAGGACACACATCCGGAAAGCTACTCAGACGCCAGCAGCAGCAATGAAATGAATGATGGTGTTTATCATCAAAGTTTAACGTTCATTTTAAAACAATCATGTGTGTTTAACCTGTTTCCTGGTGGCACAAACACGCTGTCCAGAGCCATGACCTGCTGCCTGCCCTGCGTTTCTCTATGGATCCTCTCTGCTGCTTCTTTAGTTTTGGTTATGATACAGTCCATGTCACCACTGATGTGCCAGGAAATAACCCGCGCAGCAGTATCGTCCTCCACAAAGGCCAGGTGGCCAACCTGCGTTCAAAAGGTAAAGGGTCAAACACATCTCCACAAAATAAAACCTGAAAAACCACTCAAATGTTTCTTAAAGGTGCCATTACCGTTCCCAAAACATCCGGCTGCAACATAAAGTTCTCACGTATGGAGCACGATCTTCTGGGCATTTTCAGAATTTTGTCAACGTCTGCACTCTTCTTATTTATGAGTGTGTCGATAGTTTGGCTCTACAAAGAATTAGAAGTGCACAAATGTCATCTCCAGATACATACATGTGAGACTAAATTTCTACATGTGCAGATAGAATGAATAACTTACAGATACAGGTTGTGTGATTGTCATATTCCTTTTGTGCAGCTCATTTCTAAGGTTGTTCTCTTTACTACTTGCAGTCAGGTGTTGAGCTGGTATGGGAGAAGCATTTGGAATTAGAGACACTTCAGTCACATATTAGCAGAATCAAAAATATGGCCATTATATTCTTCATCATTAGATGTTAAAAACAGATCAGGATTTGGTGGCTGATACTCATTTAGTGATGAGCACTAACTGACCTTAAACATCAACTTATTTTCAACAAATCAAATCTTACTTGTCAGCAATTTAAGGAGTTCTGTAGAGGTCAGAAAGATGTCTTCATATGCAGCAATAGCAAGAGTGAGCTCATCTTTCTGCTTGGTCAGTTGAGAGATTTTGGCTTGGTTGTCTGCATCTAAAAGGAGAAACATCAGAAGGTAAGGTTCAAATAGCACCGCAAGGCTGCACCACAAAGTGAATATAATGTTTGAGTGAGATCTGTTGAATCTAAAGCCAAACATTTCAACGTCATGACTCTCTTTTAAGCTGGCTAGATCATCATGGTGAACTGACGCTGGTCCAGAGAAGGTTCTGCTGAGAGTTTTGACTGTAAAAAGTCACTAGTTCTTTCCCTGGCAACATTCTCTATCAGAGGAACTGATGTGGAAATAAGTCGTATCTGCATACCTGTTGAGCTGTACGTTATTGGTACCACTGAACAAAGACATACAGTTACACTATTACACACTACATGTGTTGCGTTGCCTACATGGATTCAGCAGGTGATGCAGCAAATGTATAAATACACTTTTATGTTTGTTCCTGCTTTGCTGTCAAGTCCATTTTACACTTTTGGTATGACAGCTAACAGTAGACAGATCTGAAAATTGATTATTGAGATTTTTCAATCAATAACACTGATTTCACTGCCACGTATCTTTATAAGGGAACAGTAACAGACCTGAATGTACTGTTAAATCTCATGTTTAAATGTATGAAGTTCTAATGTGCAGTGGCTATTGCAAATAAACAGCTATATGATATGTACTCAGTGGTTAAAGGAATATATATTTAACTTGCATGATTAACAGTTTTCTGCAAGTATTCATCTCTTGCACCTTTAATACAATAAGCATTGTTTACCATAATAAAACGTTACATTCCTCATAGTTCTCAATTGCAATAACCTGGTGCCTACTGCTGTGATACTCATTATCTCTGATTGGGATTTTAGGTTTTGTCGATCCAGCTAACATTAACCCTCCTGTTGTCCTGATTTACAAGCATCAAAAAATATTGTTTCCTTGCCTGAAAAAAATCCAAAAATTCAGAAAAAAAAAAACACTCCAAATTTCTGAAAATTTGCAAAACCTTCCGGAAAAAATTCCAATAATTCCATAAAAGTTTCCCTCAAAAGTTTCATTTTACAAAAATCCCCAAAATTTGGCAAGAAGATTCTTATAAATATTTTCAAAAAATGAGTAAAAATCTTCCAAAAAAAAAAATACTAAAAATATCTAAAGTGATTGCATATATATCAGTAAAATTTCCGATATTTTCTTTAAGAACATTCAGAAAAAAATCAATCAAAATCCAGCAAATTTTGCTGAAATCTAAATTTTGCAAAATCCAGCAAATTTTGCTGAATGTTCTTAAGAAACATTTTTAACATTTATTTTTTTTCCACCAAAAAATGTTCAAAAAATGTCCCAAAAATGCTGAAAATGTGGACATCAGAAGTTTCACTGTGAAAATATTTTTCCTTTTCCCACATTTTCAAACTTTAAACCAGGTTAATTTTGACCCGCAGGACGACACGAGGGTTAAGAAAGTCCGCCAATAATAAACTTACTTCATTATACACCTCTAAGCTCTGCATTGGTGCTGGTATTAGGTCCTCCCTCTGTTTAATGCTGGATCAAGTTAGTTAATAAGTTATTACTCACACATATGACCAGTTTACACTGAAGTCACAGAACGGTTCTAGCTATCTGGTGCCTTGTTAACTGTCATTTTGTTCACAGTAGAGAAAAGCAGATTTCCATTTTCATACTTGATATGTCTGTTGGTATCACAACTGGGAGGGTCAACAACCATAAAACTAGCTATCAAAGTTGACTGTTTTGCTATTGTTGAGGAGAGACAAAAGAATTCAGCTTAACGACCCTTTAAACTCATGAAAGACAAGGAAGATGTGAATCTGTGGTTTAAACATATTTTGAGTGCCTGTCTGGAAAATACTTAGGTTGATACAAAGGTTTTCTTTGAAAGGGATTTTTAATTCCATTTATACAGCTCTACTGCGGTGAGTTTGTAAGAAAAAATTAGACGTGTCATCTAATGTACCTATTGAGCAAATAAAAGGAAAACCATCTACATAATGGGGTACCAAAATTGGTAAGTGCGAAATATGGCAATATGGGGGGCAAAACCCCTAAAATACAGACACAATTTAAGACAGCAACAAAACAAACACAGTGTTGCTGTCCACGTAAAACAGTTCCACTTCATCGCTTTCATCCCAGCAGCGGGGCTTTCTTAGTAAATACATAC
Organism: Acanthochromis polyacanthus; assembly: GCF_021347895.1. NCBI lineage: Eukaryota > Metazoa > Chordata > Actinopteri > Pomacentridae > Acanthochromis > Acanthochromis polyacanthus. The sequence continues at coordinate 22,431,881 of NC_067132.1, read as the reverse complement.
CATTGTAAAAATGGAATTGGAGCTCAAAAGGACTCAATGGCGTGGGAACATTTGGCACCTCAGGTTGGAAGAGGAGTGTGTATGCGCTGCCATTCTGACCAGGACTGTTCTCCATGATAGCCAGTCTCTGGGAAGAGAAAGTGTACAGTTATTGTACGCCGGGCTCCAGAACACCAAAACAAAGCTCATCCTAAGAAGCGTGGTCACTCACAGTGACGTGAGCCTTTCCTTCCACCAAGTCAAGCCGGAAACTGTGGATTTTTCCTTCAAACAAAGGGAGGCTTTTGCTTTTATCTCCATTGGTGCACTTTATAGAGACGGCGACCCTCCCGTTCAGGTCCTGCCCTGCTGGGTTTCCATGTGAATCCTGGAATTAATCAAGTCAACTCAGTGCAGCTCCGCATCACAAAATCTGTTACTTTAAAATAAAACAGTTCCTACTGTTTTGCAATATCATTAAAGCTCACCATTATCCTCAGAGTCATATTCTCAACCAAGGTTCGGCTGGTGATGTCTTTACTGTTGGAAACAACTGGGGTTCGGGGCTGAGAGTCGGGTCCCAGTTTGACAGGCTGATTGGCCACCACAGTTATAGGAATCTAGGAGACAGGAAACAATGCTGAGGTCTGTCTTTTCTGTCAGTGAGTTACGATTGTGACCTTCAGTCCTGCAGCAACTACTTTCCATGACTTTATTCTACACCTTTCTGTAAAAAAAAAAATAAAAAAATAAAACTTCTGCACTCGATGTAATTCTGAAATCATTAGTGACTCATCTGCAAGCAAGGAACTTTTTGGCTGAACTGCAGGCTGTGGTTACACAAAGGAGACAGAAAATAAATAAGCTTTGTCATAATGCACAAAAGACAATTATAAGTTGACTCTATTCCTTGTCATGGTGGGGGTTCAAGGGATTAAATGTAAAAAAAGAAAAAGTCAAGAGAGCTGAAAGCAGCATGGTGATGCTAAAAAAGCGATGCACTTGAAAACTGCTTGGGGTTCAGACGGTTAAACAGACATGATGGAAAACAGTGCAGAAGCTGTTTCTGTATGCTTCATGGCTGTTGGAAAGTAAAGTGTCTAGAAATCACTTGATAATGTGTTGGGATGCTTTGACTACATGTTCACTATTTTCAAACCAACCTGATCACTAAACAGCTGTTTAGTTTCGTCAACACGCAGAGAAAACTGTACGACATGCGGTCCAGCATGTTCTGGAATCTGTTTATCTCTGCAAAAAAACACAACATTTTCTTTAAAAGACATAGTTCTACATCTCAGAAAATATGTGTACTTGCTGACTTGCCGAGAGTTAAATGAGAAGATTGATACCTTTAAAATAATGTAAATCTGAAGCTACTGCAAGCAGGTCATTTGCTTAGCACAGTGTGGCAGAAAGTATGGAAACGGAAGGAAAAGGTAGCAAGACTCTGGACGTGGTGACAACATTTGCATGCAGCACCAACACCTCTAAAGCTCACGAGTTAACACAGCACATGTGCTTAACGAGAACCAAAACCAAATTGTAAAAATGGTGCAGTACTTTTATAGAGTCTATGCTGCTAAATCTGGACAAAGTCAGGCTAGCATATCTCTCTTCTTTCAGGTTTGTGCTAAGCTAAGCTGACTTCATATTTACTGTACAGTCACACAAGTGGCACCAGTGGTCTCAGGTAACTCTCAGTAAGAGAAAGGTTTCCATAAGGAACTGATCTTTTAAAAATCTTGCTCCAAGTTAAACAGAGCAGAAACAGACCTGATGTTAAAGCAACTTTACCTAAAATAAAAGCGGTCATTCTTGTCATGTTCCATTGGTTTACTACACTTCAGCTCGGTGACCTGTACAGAGATGCAGAAGAATGTAATTCAACTAATATTAGATTTTTAAAAAGCTAAAAAAAATACACATAAATGACAATCTCCCTGACCGTCGGCCAGTCACCCACTGTTGGTGGTGGTGTTTCTCCTGATGACACTCCATTCCACAGAAACATGGACACAGCTGCTGGATTGAAAGTTGTAATTGGACTTCCTTCCTCAGACACCACAGTTACTGAGAAAACTGCACAGACACAAAAACCCTTAGTCTGCTAGACAGAGAAAGAGAATTAACTGATCAAACACAAGTGCAAACCTGGGAAAATGCCTCCAGCAAGAAACTTGACGTTACTGTCGTACTCAGCTGACAGTTTGACAGGTTTGCTGCGATCAGGGATGATAGTGAGGTTCACTGATGGACCAGGGATGGGTTTCTTGTTGAAGAAACCTGTAAACTGAAGCTTATAGCACCCCCTAGTGGACAAACACAACATTAACATACACTGGTAACTGGTGGAAGAGCAGTTCTGTCTCAAATGAGGACAGTATCACAGGATTTTTATTTGATGACTGATGATGCACTCTGCTATTACTGCATTACTATCATTAAAAAAATACTTTTTTGTAATGCATTAAAAAGAAGCACTTACTTTGGACCGCTCACAGTTTTAACAGTGAAAGAGGCTTTCCCTTGAGCATTCACAGGTTGTGACATAACAGCCGCTGTCACCTAAAACAACACAAAGATCTCATTCCATCTCTCCAACTACATTGTTCTGTGCATTTCAAAAGCTTCAAATCTGCTGTCAAAAACTGTAATAGTAATTGTGCTGCTTGTCAAGCTAACCTTCAGTGTTGTGGGCGATCTTAACTGAACCACAACCCTCTTGTCTGGAGAAGGGTTCCCCCACTCATCGTACAGCTGGACGAGGAAAGGTTCAGAGATACCGTGGTCACTGAACAACTGCAAAGGCTTAGAAACACATAAAAACATGAGCTCCTATGATCAGTAATGTGAACATAAAACAACAGTACAATGCAACTGTGAGAGAAGGTTTTTAACATATTTTACCTGCTCAGGTCCACTGATGAGCTTAAGCTCTGCAGGGACGCCAGCAGTCACTTCAATCTTGATGCGCTCCACAAAGGTGGTGTATTTGAAGCACATCTCTCTGTGGCCAAGAGGTCCTGAATTGAAACGTACTCCCGTCACTGCAACTGAACTGCTCCATTGCTGATTAGAACAAACACAGTTTACATTTACTCAGTGATGAAACAAAGCTTGCGATCCTTTATTTCAGTAAAACAATCAGCACCACTAGAACAGTTCTTGTCAGTATTACATTAATATATATTCCGATTATTTATGGAATAATCGGAATGTCATTTGACATTAAAGTCAGAAGGAAATCTTTCTAATATATTTTTTCATGAGTATTACATAATCGTTAACATGTGAACAGCATTTTAATGTAAGAAGCAGGTTGAGGTGATTTATTATTTATATTTATTGATATGAATTCTGTAAGGTTGGGTAGTTTAATTCACTGTTACTCATTAGAATTCTCAGAACAGCTTGAACAGGATTATCACCACACCTCCTGTAACATATCCTCACAGTGTGGAGGAAGTCACTGCCTTCTAATGACGTCTAAATGCAAGCACTCTACAACAAAGCACTTACACTGTGTCTGAGTTTATAAGGGATTGTCATTAACGGGTGATAAACCAGAACTCCATTAATTCCTAGCATTACAATGACCTCTGAACAAACAGCCCCGTCCTTTCATCAGGAATGCTTCTGATGCTGCCCAAGCACAGAGGAAGAATAACGACTTCTGAGTCGTTCCTTATCTGACGAACTCAAGCTTTATTACCCTTTTTGTTTAACACTCTCACGCATGCAACCAGAACCAGGCTCTACATGATGTCGCAGTGGGGAGATGCTATAGATTTGAAGAGGTCAGTGTACAGACAAAAAGGCAACTTCAGTGTGCCTTTAATTACAGGAAAATACATTGCACATCTGAACCCAAATCTGATCACAGAACATTTCATACACAGTGTAATTGTAAATAAATGTGGTCTTGTTTATTTAGAAGAAAGCTCAGATCAAATGAAGGTAGCATGAGTGAACAACTACATTTGAATTCTCAGGCACACAGTTCTTTCAATGTAAGCATAAAAAAGTGTACTTTCCCTTTGTCTCTGTTCCTACCTGCCACGTAAAGACGATGGAAGATTTATCCAGACCTTTAGCTTCCACACTCATGTCCCTCACACAGGTGGGGCTAAGCGTCTTGGTGACGTTGTCATACTGGTCCACAGGCTCCAAGTCTGCATGAGGAAAACATTTTGTCTCAGCTAAGATGCAGTAAATTAAATAATTGTGCCATAAGTATGATTGATCAGGATCAAACTCACTGATGTTTCCAGGTAGGGCTTCACCGAGCCTCACTGTGTTTTGGGGAAGAGTTACTTTTAGCCGTGTTGGTTCGTCTGGACGAGGACTACAGGAGAAGGAGGGAGACTTTAAGAGATACACACTTGGATTTTAAAGCAAAAGTCTTACATTTTAAAAAATACACTTATTCACTGTCCTGTGGAGATTTAGATGAGAAAGATTATGAAGCTAAGTGAACCGGCTGCTGTACTGTGGCTTCATATTTAGCGTACAGACAGGGGAGTTGTATCTACAGCAAACACAGCCGACTCATTCAGTTGCCACCAAATAGTGGAATGGCGTGCAGGTTTTCATTTCCTACTTCTGTTGTATGTTTTGATACAATGACAATAAAATTACTTATTTATGTCTGAAAGGTGTTTTGGAGTCAGAGATGGAGCTTATGTAACCCACATAAAAAACCACGCTTCCTCAAACGAAAGTAATTAATATAAAATATTTCCTATTTTTATTACGATCCCTAAATGCACCGTCACGTACGCTCTCAGGTTGTGTAGTGTTTGGACCAATCGGGTCACTTGCGGGTCTGATTAATACAGCTGTGCTCCTCTCCACACACACACTGGTGAGGAGACGAGCCACAGGATCGCTGCTAACACGAGATCAGCTACCGCTGCTTCGGAGAACAGGGTTTTTGGCTGAGACTGATAATCGAAGGGAATTGGTGAGTCTGAATGTCTAAATGTTTGAATGTTGTTGTGCTAACTAGCATTAGCATATCAATGCGGTCGGTAATCACCTAGCTGTTTGTTTTTGGTGCTCCATTGATATGCTAACGCAGCTATATTGTTGTATTGGTCATCTTAGCCTGTGTTATATGGGGTAAAGCACTTTAAGTCCATGTTGGCTAAAGATTTTTCACTTTTTAAAGTGTAATGATTTGATTTGATTGCTAAATGCTGTTGAATGTTGAAATGCATTTTTATTTGTCTAAATGTATAATGGAATATTGAATATGTGTGTACACTGACTAAAAGCTAGCTAAAGATAATGACATCTGATGAATATTTTAACTGATAATGGTCCTGTCTGTTATATACAGGCCAGGTGTGCCCTGTTGGGTGCATACATCTATCACAGGAGGCGAGCTAGAGCCCACGAGCCTGAACCTCACTCAACAACATCCCGCTGCGGTCTGGTAGGCGGTTGTTAGCAGCCAGTCTTCTCCCACCTAATTTTTGCCACCTTTTCAGGGTCATATTTGTACTCTGGTTTGGCGCGCTCATGGACATTCAACAATAACTCAGGAACTCTGGTTGAAACCTATGGACAGTTAACCCACACTGCATTGTGGGAGAAAACTATCAGTCTTGTATACCTTGAATTGTGGTTGGGACATTTTTATACTATGCTGTTAACCTGTTGGGTTGTGACTGTATTCTTGGTAAAACTTAAAGGAAAAAAATAGTTGAAGTGCACTTGTTCATAGAGTGTTGCTATCTGAAACCATTGTTATCTGCAGATTGTAAATATATTTTTCCTACTCTGTTTTTTCACAAGCAAAATAATAAGGCACTTAAACCAAAATTTCTGCCTCAAGTGTTCTTACTGTACCTCTACCTCCCAGAGCTGAATCAGAATCTTCTGAACTAGTCCAAAATCTTGTTACATCTTTTTATAATTTTTATGCACGCAATTCATACTTGCTACACTTACGTTATAGTGAAGGAGACAGAGACACTCTGGTCATGGTAGGACACTTGGAAAAAGCGCTCTTCCTGCACCTGTGTGGGCACTTCTATATCAGGCAGCTTTCTCTGGATCAAATCTTCCAGATCTACATCTCCAGTCCAGTTCACCTGAAAGTTAGGTGCGACAGTCAGAGTGCAGAAAAAAAGCTATAAAGTGCTAAAATACAATGACACGTAAAGGTTTTATTTATTGCTACATGTGTTTTTTTTGCATTTATCGCCACTTAAACAATAAACTGCAACGTCTCCAGAATAAAAACCAGCAAGAAGACACAGTATATGTCAGACTCACCTTGATCATGGAGGCTATTTCAGCACTGACCGTTACCTCACTGCCAGCCTCATCATACAGTCTGTAGAACAGGTTCTCCAGCACTCCTCCTACTACCCAATCTATCTTGTCATTGTTCCTCAGCACCAGATTGTCATCATCTGCACTGTAGACCTGCATCAGGGCAACTCGTGTGCTGGGAATCACCTTCAGCTCCCTTATGACTGACGCTACGTGCCGTTGACTCTAGCAGAAAAACAAGGAAGGATAAAGATACTACAAATAAACTTTTAATCAGAGAATGTTCTATTAGACTGAGCTGTTTTTCTTTTAACTTACAGGCATCTCAAAGTGAGCTTTGCGCACTTGTGGCTGTCCATCGATAATTTTCAGGTTTATGGGCTTTGTCATAAGCTGGCCAGCTCCTGTGTTGCTGCAGTCAACTGTCACCAGTGGAAGTTCCTCAACCTAATAATGTACCAGGAAAAAGATGAGAATGAGTCAACCAAGAAGGGCTGAAGAATGAATTAAGTTCACAATTTGAAACAGCACAATTAGAAAATCACAAAGGCTGCAATTTGGGACGCATGAGATGTGGAAATTAAATGATGAGACTAATGCTGTACTTGAAGTACGTTCAATTTAAGCAGATTGGAAGCTTCAGGAGTTGCTCATGATTAAGAACTGATTAATAAATACTACATGGCTTAACTAACATAAGCCCAGTCTCATTAGTAAACTGCCACACTGTGTATATTTTGCACCACATCTGACCCAGGGCTTAAATGTCGATGTTTTTACAATCTCATGCTGTCCTGCTTGTGTGACAGTCACGCTTTTGATGTTGTCTTATGCACTAAATCTCCAAAACATTTCAAAACTATGACACAGGGAGTATTGAACTGAAGCTGAATCTCAACACAAATCAAATCCGAATGTCTATCAGAAAAATCCCTATTAGATATTTTCCACAATTGGTTCAGCCTTACAACTGAGGATAATAATGTATTACTCATATTATATCATTACATTAAAAGGCGATTTAAGAAGAGTAAAGGTCAAAATTTTTTGCTGTGCACCTTTATTTTAATGTATTTGAAGATAGGCTTGTACACACACAAAGTTTTGCTTTACGTTTTTTTTTTTACGTCATTAAATTTTAACTAAGTAATAAAAAAAAAGTGATCAAATGCAGACAACCCCCCTCCTTTAGTGGGAGTCTGTAAGAGACTATTTTAATAAAAATATATGCTTATTAAGACACCTCATTCAAAGTGGTTTATGCAATTTAAACCTCTACTTGGTGTTTTTCAAATTAAGTGCATCTGTGGCCACTTGAAACAAATGTACACTGTAAAAAAAATGAATTAAATCTGGCAACATGGATGCCAGAGGGGGAAAAAATTAAAAAACTCTGATGTTAAAATAATCTAAAAAATTGTTAGAAATAATTAATAAAGGCAAATATTTGTAAAGTAAGGACACAGTTTACCTGATAATGTAACGAACACACGCTGTAAAAGCAGAAATACTATTTTTAAGCAATACTGATTTTTTTTTGATGTGAGCACGTTTTCCAGTACCTGGCTCAGTCAGAAAGTCCAGTTTCTCAATTACTTGGTTGAGCAATCCAGTTACTCAAACTGCTACTTTCAAAGAAAAATTAAAATCTTTCCCCAAAAACTCATGTCCATACCTGGCAGCGAACTATCTGTCTGGGGTGAGCAGTGATGTTTCCAGCCTCATCGAGAATTTCAACACTAAAGGCGACTGGGTTTCCATTCTCTACTTTGACTGGGTCTTCTTCTGGCATCACATGGAGGGAATGTGGGATACCTGGAAAACACGTATCATTTTCAACAAGATATTTATTTACCCACTGACAGATATGATGCTAAATAGGACCTGCTGACCAAATGGTGCTTTGATCCTTATCCTAATGTTAGAAACCAACAGATTAGCCCTTCCACAACAGCTGGACAACATCTGCTGCAGACTATGATTTCAAGTCTTCAGGGGTCACTTTTTCTGTCCTCCTATCCACATATAAGGCTGTTTGTTTTCTTAACTAGTCAGTGTGGAAAAGGCTTTGTTTGTTCTGACTAAAATGGCAACAAAAATCCAGTTCTATGGTAGAAAAATATTTGAAAATGTTTATCACAAATGACAAAAGCAACAGTTAACATCGCATGATTTATTTCATTTAAACCATTAGAAAACGGTAGTAAATTATTTAATTTGGAAGGTTTAATTTAGGTTTCAACAATACTTTTCATCAGTATTTTTTTTCAAGTAATAATTTCAGCCCTACCAGACTACAAAAGTCTCATCTAAAAATGTTTGCTGTATATGAACTATCAATAATTCAAGCATTTAACCAATCCAGAATTCCAGGGAACGTAAAGTAGTTCTGATACTACCAACTGTTTTAATTTCAGACATAAATGCAGTCTTACCAGGATGAAGAATGATCTTGACAGCCTGTGTGTGTGTTCTCAGGCCAGACATGAACACTTTCAGGTCATAACTCTGCGGGAAAAAAACATCAGAGGCCAGAAAAGAATAACAAAATCAGCTGACGAGTTTCAGTCTCAAGTGTCAGGTGATTGTTCTTTTTGTCCAATTTCTTGTACACTCGATTACAAACCTATTGATACATCAGTTACCCTTTCCACATAACAGAAAAAAAGTCTACTATTGAACACAGAGATTTGTTCAAACCTGATTTTGCTGGTAATTCAAGATTTTTCCTTTCACTGTGACATTTTTGACGGTGAACGTGGTCCCACGGCTGTCCACTGTCTCATACTTCACATCCAGGCCACTGAAAATAATAATAATTTCACAGCAACTACAACATCAGATAAATTAAAGGCACAATTAGTTCTAATAAACCTGTTCATGTGGTACAGATACACTGCTATTTCAAAGATTATGAAATAAAAGTTTGTCTTCCTAATAAGGCATGGAATTAAAAAAACAACAAAACTGAGGATTTACAAGTTAAGTGACCTACCTGCACCCCAGTACAGGCGAGAGTTTGGGAGGAGGTGCTGTTAAGTGACCATATAAATCTTTAAACTGCAGAGGAATGTTGAAGGGCACCCCTACACGAACACTGGGGCTCACTGTGGTGATAATGAAGCTCTGTGCATCACCCTCTGAGAGGCAAAAAAGAAGCATTGCCTGATTGTGGAATTCAGAATGAATAATGAATACGACAGTAACATATTCTGAGCTCTGCTTCTCCTCACCTTTGATGGTGAATTTGAGAGTGAAGTTTGGAAGCTGTTTGCCTCCAAAGACGGACTTATTGCTGTCTTTCATTACGGTGTTCAGTGACAGTGTGTACTTCCCCAGCTGGGTCAGATTCTCTGTCAAGGATGACAAGTTTGCTCATACGTGATCTTTGAGGTGAGAAAAATCTGTGCACACAAGAGGTAGCCAAATAATGAACAAATGACAGAAGAAAAAAAAAAGTGCACCATTTTTTTTGAACTCGAAACCCCACTTTGCTGAATGCTGGGCAAGCAAATCGGAAATCACTTGGTCTCCTTTAGAACCTACAGATGAAAGGCAAAAAGAATTTACTGCAGCATTCACAAGGAGCAAACACAGAAACTCTACACTAAGTAGCTGATCAAACACAAATGAGGGCGAGAATAAAACAAAGTTAAAAAAAAAATCACAAGTCAAAAGAAAATAACACCTTTCTAAATCATTAATGTTAAATACTCTTTGTTTTAGCTTTTCCATTGTGGCGATTTGCTGTTTTTCGTCTATACATAACAGTAGTAACTGTGCTCTAGGAAATACAGCTATAAAACAGAAGAAAGACAATTTTAATGTTTTATAGACCAAATGATAATTTAATTAACTAAATAATGAACAGATTTATTCAGGGAACAAAGCAATTCTGCAATAATAGGACTGCAAAAGAAAAGGTAATAATGCTATGAATGTAATCACATTACTAAAGGCATGAGGGTGACTGACTGTCATGGAGCTTTGTGCTTTGATTTTTAAAACTTCATTAGCTATTACAAGGTACTTTTCACCATGAAAAATAAATATGCAAATTTGTCTTGCTGGTAAACATGAATCATTCGCTATATCAATTTGCTGGCTTAACAAGTGTGGTGCTTTTGTGTTTTCTTACCATGCAGAACTATTTTGAGGTGCATACTCAGCGCTGGTCCTTTCCCCTGACCCGCTGACGGCATGGAGGACATTGACTCGCCTTTCTTGTTTAGAATTTCAACGTTGATTGGCCCTGAAATAATATGACACACACAACACACAGAATGAGCTATGAGACTTAAGATTTTCATGTTTATCAAAATTTTAAGTATATTTATATTTATTTTACCTAAAGGGGTCCCAGCAGGACAAACAGCATTCTGTGGCCACTCATTACCTTTTGGCCAGACCACTTTCAGCAACTCTGGAATCCTGCAACAAAAAACGTCATTTACTGGAGCTGATGATGTCAATCTTCAACAACAACTGATGGTCAGGACAAGGATGTAAAGTACAGAGACATAAAGGTAATCCAGCTGACAGCACATTTATAGCTGTTAAATCACATATAGAAATACTGCTCTGTGTAAACACACTGCTGTGTTACAAATGCAGCATATAAGCAGTTTCTCCCAGCTGCGTACTCACTTGACGCAGTCATTGTCGATGTTTTTCTTGATGGCTTCATCGGTGGCAGTTTTGTCAATCTTGGAAATGGGGATGATCCTGACCGTGTCATAGAGAGCTCTGGGCTCCTAGGAATCAAATTTGTCTGTAAGTCTCAATTTTTATACAAGTAAACTCAAAAAAAGGACCAAAAAGAAAAGAGGTGTCCATATAATCTTAACAACACTGACAAAGTTACAATAATGGTGCAAAAACCTGTATTTAATTCCATGTTACTACTAACTTAAGCCCTATTCTTTTGATTTTTAGATTTTCTTTGTATTTTCAAATATTTTAGAACTTGCACAAATGCTAAAAAGGGTTTTCTTTCTTTGGTGTCTTAGCTTCTTTGTTTTGCTGTTCTTTTCTCCAAACAAAAGTCATGTCCCTGTGTCTTGGTGAAGGAATTCTTCTTGGATTCTTCAGTGTTCTTAAGAGAGTCAGTCTCAAGATGCTGGTTACCAGTATTAGTCAGATTCATCAAGATGATCGTTGTGGTGATCCTTGGACTGTACTGTCTCTCGCGCTACCATTTTCTCCAGTGCAGAAGTCACTTTTGGATTCCTACCATACCATGCCTTTTGAGATTCTTCACAACGTGGAATTACAGTCGTTGCCTGTCTTGTGTGCAGCTCTCGGCCAGTGATGGCAAACTACAGCAAACACTAAGCTCTTTGGCGTTAACCATAACCTGTAATTGAGTAGTAGCTGATTAAAGAACTACCGAATCAGCTGTTCTCAGTTTTTACTCTATTAGAATGCTGTAAACCATGGTAAAAAAAAAAAACCCATCAAGACCATTTGGAAGGGTATCGAGGCTGTATCTCAAAAATTTCAAGAGGTATGAAAATTTTTAGACATGCAACTTTAGTAAAAATACTATGGTCATCTTTTGTCATTTGTTAATGTAAATTTCACTATGAATTAAAATTGGGTAAGGACATGAAATATCTGGGCCTAAACAGTACAGAACACTCAAAATTATAGAGCACTGTGAGAAAGTTATTTTTTGTATATCAACTGGTAAAAATAAAGGTATATATTCTATATTCATACCATGCAAAGTGAAATATTTCAAGTCTTTCTCATTTTAATATTGATGATTATGGCTTATAGCTCATGAAAGTCTGAATTCCAGCATCTCAAATTATGAGAATATTTCCTACGACTTGCTAGACATAAATGTTCAACCTCTAAACAGAATGTTTATTTATACATTCAACATTTGCTTGGAGCTCCTTTACCAGGAATTACTGCATCAATGAGGCGGATCAGCCTGTGGCAGGGCTGAGGTGTTATCGAAGCCCAGGATGCTTTGATAGCAACCTTCAGCTTGGTTGTATTCTTTGGTCGGTTATGTTTTTAAAATCTTCCTCTTAACAATGTCTCATAGATTCTCTTTGGGGTTCAGGTCAGGTGAGTCAGCTGGCCAATCAATCACAGTAATATCATGGTCAGCAAGCCATTGTGTGGTAGTTTTGGCTCTGTGGGTAGGTGCCAAGTCCTGCTGGACACAGAAATTAACATCTACATAAAGCTTGTCAGAAGACTGTGGCATGAATTGCTCTAAAATCTCCTGGCATACGTCTACATTAACTTTGAACCACCTCCAGCAGATAACATGACACCCCAAATCATCGCAGACCGGGGAAACTTCACACTAGATTTCAAGCACCTTGGATTCCAGAATCTAGAGCCTTAATTTCCAAATAAAATGCAAAATTCCCTTTCATCTGAAAAGAGGACTTTGGCCCACTAAATAAGTTTTTTTTCTCCTTAACCCAGGATTTCTGATTTTCATGAGCTATAAGCCATTATCATCAAACAAAAACAAATACAAGCTATACATATTTCACTTCATGTGTACTGAGTCAAGAATATATAAAATTTTCCTCTTTCTTTAGTAACTGATGGAAAATATCAAATGTTTTATTGGTATTCTAATTTTCTGAGATGTTAGTATGTACAGCAGTACATTTAGTAGATTTACAAGTAGTTTGTCACATACAAACCACCGTGTTCAGGCTGCAGATTTCTATTAGGGTTTCAGTCTTGAGACTTGCAGATGAACATTTGTCATTAACTACTCATATGCCTGCCTGGCTCGGTGCACTTGCTTGGTTGAAAGAGAACCTTACCCTCAAAATTTGCCATCACAAAGTTATACAATAATTTCAAAAACACACAACGATGTATTTTGACTTTGTCACAGTAGAATATTAAATGTAAAAAAATAACACTAAAAATCTAATTATTTTAAGTAAACTTCATGACACACTACGGGCAAAAATGAGAGTATTTTGTTCGTTGAAAAGATTAACAGTTTTCGTCAATCAAAATGAGTTTGGCTTGAACTAGAGACAGTAAACATTGTATTATCACCCAGTTTCTCAAATTGAACTCCATAATTCCTTCCTTACCCGAATCACTTCCACCTGTCCTCCTGTGGCAAAGACGTCTCCATCATAAATTCCATACAGCAAAAATCTAACAATGGTACCGTAGAAAACAGGGATTGTTCTCAGAGACTTCACCTGTATGAGGATGTGCAACGTATCAGTCAATGTTGAATACAGAATAACACAAATATACATTCAGAAAACCTCCAAATGAATAAATGCTTACACGTTGGCCTATTGTGTATGTTTTGCCGTCCCATTCGATGGAGGAGAACGTGCCCCAGGGATGCTGCATTCTCTTAGTAGGGACATCTGTTCGTGTTATGGTCTCCTTGTAGCCAAGAAACTTCACTTGCTTGTCAAACTTCTCATGACAGTTTTGAAGCCAAAGACTGAACTCATTCTGAATGTTAGCTCTTTTTGAGGATTTCTGTTGAAATGGAAAGAAAGAAAAGTTGAGCAGCACTTGAAAGTGCTGAGATTTGTGACAACTAGGAGGAAGAAATATTCCAAAACAGGTCTCTAATTGAAATATTCAAACTGTCGCTTTGTAAACAAGTGGTTGTCTTTTTACACAACAAACAGAAAGATCAACACGTTCAAAACTAGTGCTTAATGCAGCCTCAAAGAATCCCTATTCTGTCAATATGTGTTGCTGAACTAGTTTAGGCACCTTGTCCGGGGAGAATGGCAGTGGGAGATCTGTTGTCTTTTGACAGCTCTTTTCTCCCTGTTGCACGCTGACTCACCAAGGAAATTTACAATATGAAAGATATTAATGAAAAGTCTATCACAAACAGTTACTGAGTAAGGGCAATCCTCAGGATTTCATCTACAGAAAGGCACCTTGATTCCCCTTGAGAGAAGAAGGTAACTGCAGAACTGTTCTTTTCCTGAGAAAACTTCAAACAACAAACATGAACAGCAACAAAAAGAATCATGGAGCTTTCAATGCATTATCAGCCTCAAAATCAAATATACATTAATTGAAGATTTTAAATCTGAGGCTGCAATTTCTTCTAAACATTAAAAACGTCTTTGAGAAATGTAGATAGTCACCTGTCCATTAACAACAGTTGTGTAGATAGTGTCCTTGTTCTTCAGTTTCAACTCCAGGTCAGTAAAAGTGAGTTTGTTTGTGGTGACCTGGAACCTGTCGTCAGTGAAAAGAACCCCTGACAACCGACTGTAACACTCTGCAGGCACTTTTGCTCCTTTATTGGGAGAACACCAATCAAACCTGAACAAATGGACAGCAGGATACGAGAACAATACATTAATTAGTGCAGAGTTGTTTGTTTTTTAAAGAATCTGGAGCAAACTGGTAAAATGGCATAAATGAAACATGTGCAGGACTATGATGACAAATCACAATTTCAAGCTGAGATTTGGTCAAGTTTTCTGACAGAAAGGCATGCTAGAGATTTGTAGTTCAAGGACTTGCAAAGTTGAAAATCAGTTTTTTTGACTCCCATTTTCTGGCTCTGATAATTGGTGTAATTGTAGCATTTTTTTTTTTTTTTTAAAAAAGACAACATTCCTGTCAAACCCACAGGGGCTCACATGATTAATGTGAAGAATTGCTTTCTAATCAACACAATTTCTATAAATAATCAATAGTATTTACTCAGAGACTGTGGTGTAAGGTATGAGTCGTCCATTCCAGAAACATTCAAAGATCGGCATCTTCTTTCTTGCCTGATCGATGAATCCAGACTCATTATCGTCATCATCGTTATCAGGAGCTTCTGTTAAACAAAACACCAAAACAAGATCCTCAGTTAAATATGTAATAAATTCTATTCATCATGGTAAAGTTTGAATATCGTAGGAAGCACCTGGACGTTTAGGGTAGGTCTCCTTGTCATAGAGGAAGGGATGATACCGAATGACTCCCTCAACTGTGCCGTTGTCGGCTGCAGTGGAGGCTCTGAACTCAAACGTGTCTGCAGCTGCATTAATGTACAGAGTCTGCATGTCGTGTTCAACTTCCCTAAGGTGAATTGCACGGGGATATTTGGGAGGTTTCTCCCTCAAAGTGACCTGATGAAAAAGGAGGAGTCCAAAGGTAATATATACTGCATTTACTATGACCATGATGCAGACAAGTGCAATCACTGTGATCACCAGTTTAACTGTTAAAGACGAGCAGCCTCACATGAATGTCGATTTTAAGATCATCTGAGTTTGACGAGCTCTTATTCCTGACATTTCCATTGACTCCATGAATGTAATAGTGATATATGTGCCTGAAATATAGATAGAACACATTTAAAGACGAGATGGACCTATAAAAACTTTAGATTTTATATCTATATATATATGGGGGATTTGGATGAGTGAACTCACGCTAGCTCTCTGGTCACCACATTAAACCTCTCTGTTAGGAAGGTGATATGCTCAGGCTGGACTCCTGTAATGACGACGGCTGTAAAGCTTTCCTTCCCGCATTCCTCAGCAATAAGGGCCTGGAGGAAGCGTTCGTCATTATTCAATATATGTGAAGAACTACCGGGCTGCAGCAGGAGAATGAAAGGACACACAGAGCACAGACAAAGACGTTAACACAAAGAACTTTCAAGTTACTAGTCTGCATTTACTTGATCTGTTTTAAAAGAGAGCATTTACCTTCCTGTTTACGATGACACCGCTGAAAACATCTTCTTTGTTCTTCTCTTTTCTTACAAATTCCTCCTTTGACAGGACCAGCTCATGAACATCTGGAGAGCCTACAGGTTTGCTGATCATCTAATAATTTTTTTAAAAAAGCACTTAATTTTTTGCAGTGTTTGTTTTTTACACATTGAACCAAATGACAGCATGAATTTCTGTGACAGATTAAAGGAAGTGGTTTCCACTGTTGATTAATCTGTGTAGTATTTTTATTTTTTTTTTACATAAAACGTGACTGTTGTGGGATGTTAAACTGAACAAATGACAAAATTTGGAAATCTTAAGCTTCAATTAGATTCATGTACAAACTGAACAAGTCTGTGTCACCACAACCCACAAAAAATTTGTGGAGTGCATCAATGGGCATAAAAAGATTGTCTAAGGCAGAAAGACAAGTGCACGTAAGTAAATGTGAAGTTCAAGGTCAGGTGAGCCTGCTGGTTTTTTTTTTTTTTTAATGAGGTAATTGAAAACTTGCCATAAATAGATCAGACACCCCCAGACAAGAATAAAACTGGAAGGGATGACTTCATTGGTCTTTTTTTTCTTTTTTAGAGGGGGGGGGGATGATTGTGGCTTCCCAGGAAAAGGTTCAAGGAGGTGTTTTGTATATAAGAAGCCGTAAAGAGTTGTTTAGTCAGTCAAAATCTTGAGATTTTACACATATTTCTTACAGACTCTGTATTGAATAAATATTATTCACATCAGACTTTGAACATTGTGTGAAGCCTTTTCTTGAATATTTCTGAAGACACCAATAGTTGATCCACAAATGTTTTTGACTGCATGTTGGACAAAGCTGCCTGACCAACTCTGGCCTAATGTTCGGCAGCAGAGTCACAACACAAACACTGACAACTCTGGATTCTATTTGGTTAGAAAATGTGGAATAACTTTTATTAACTAAGGCTTTCATGATCACTTAATTTTGGTAAATGACTGTCATACATATGGCACACTAGTGTTCAGCTCTAAATTACCCCAGCAGGATGAAAATGCAGTTAAGACAACAGTGAGGGTTAGATAAAGAGTTTGTTGCTGAGTAAATATTAGAATAAAGATTTTATTGCTTGTTCTTAAAGCCTTACGTGGTCAGAAAGCATCTTACATTTGTGATCTCATAACTCCTTTTTAGCCTGATGTCTGTTTGAGGAATTGCCTGACTGTTTCTGACTGTTTCTCACCTTGTGAACAGAGGAGATGCATCACTTGCTGCTCATAGACTTAAACTATGGAATCCCTTTCCAAAGGACCTCAGATGAACAACATCAGCATCTTCTTTTAAAACATTACTAAAAATGTTATTTTACCATCAGGCCTTCTCTCTTGGTTTATTGTGATTATTATCATGTTTGGGTATATATCTTTTTTTTTCTTTATATATTTTAGATCAGTATCTTTGGTGTCCTATTCGTTGCATTGTGGTTATTTTATTTTGTTATTTTAGATATTTTGTATTTTGCTTGATTTTATCTGTCTTATTTCAATGTCCGCCTTGGGCAGCATCTTGAAACTGTTTTAGAAAGCTGCTATAAAAAAGTTACTATCAAAATATCACCATGATCTATAACCACTAATCATAACTCATAAAAACTATTATTAGTTTCTTAGTTGTCACTTTCACAAGTTGTGTGAATTATAAAATTCCATTTTAGCTTGATCAGGGGTCGGCAACCCGCGGCTCCGGAGCCGCATGCGGCTCTTTCAGCCCTCTGTTGTGGCTCCCTGTAACTTTGGAAAATAAATTGTTCTGCCTTTCAGGCGCGTTTCAATGCATTTTAATACAGAGTTTTATTGTGAAATTACCGCTCTTATTTTGACGTGTCACTCCACTGGATGTGCTGCTGGGGTTTTCCCCTGGCTGGGACATGAGAGCGCACAGTTGATGCAGAGGAGATGGAGAAGCAACGCCTGTCGTTTCACATCGTTTTGTACTCAAGAATGGCAAGCCTGTATATTAAAGGTCCACTCCAAGAAAGACACGTCTTGTCTTTGAGTCAAAAGTACTCGTTATAGGGTAATACACGTTACTCGCAAGAACACCGCTCGATGTCCAGGCAGCAGGTCAGAGAGTCAGAGGAGTGTCGTCTTGGAAAATAGGGCAGCGACTTACCGGAGAAAAGTTATTAGCTTAAGATAAATAGATTTTACAAGTTAAATAGACATTCGCAAAATATTGATTTCCAGCTAACATTACGTAACATATGAGGTCCAAGAGCAAAAATGACATTAACCAGGTAAGATAAATATTAGTGGAAGGACACAATTTAAAAAATGAATCTAATTAGAGGCTTTGTAATTAATTAATCACGACTGATTAACAAGGGCATAAAGGTAAAAAAAAAAAGCGATATATGCAGTGTTGTCTTCATTTTAAATGCCAAAAGGATTTTGCGGCTCCCGGTGTTTTCTTTTCTGTGGGAAACGGGTCGAAATGGCTCTTTGAGTGTTAAAGGTTGCCGACCCCTGAGCTTGATGGTGCCTTGAAACAGAGGCAAACTGTGTGCAAAATGAGCGAACTACAAAAGAGGATTTCTGGAGAAACGAGGATTTCATACTGTATTTGGACTCCGTCAATCAATGCACGTACAAACAAAGCTCCTCCAAAGCCTAGCATCAGATACTTTTATCAGAACTATTTTAATGACGAATTATCAAGGTGTCGATGACAGAGAATCTCCTCCTCAGTCTCCCCTCATACCATTTGGTTTAAGTACTACCTGTTTCCCTGACACTTGTGCAGTCCTGAATTGACCTCGATGGTTTTCTTTAAAGACTTACCCTGGCCGAGTCTCCAATGTAGAAAACGGCCTGTTTCCCTCCAACTCCAAAGTAGGATATATCACTGTTGAGACTGCGGGGTACGTGCTCTGGCCGAACATAGACCTCTTTATCACTGTCAAGAGTATATAAAAACAAAAATAAGATAGACAACTTAATTTGGTACTTTTTTTTACTAACAAGATATCATATTAGACACACAGCTTGGACAGTAAAGCCATGTGAGTGTTTTGAATAATGTAACCAACCTTGCAAATGTGCTGCTTTCTTTTGTAAATTTGGAGAGTCTGTACACGGCCCAGTTTTTCAGCTGTTTAGAGGTCATCCCACACCCATTATCAAGTACAACGATTGCAGGTTTCCCAACAGTTCTGTCATTCAGCTAGTGAAGACATACAAGACCAAGTCAGTGTGACAGATTTACCAGGGATACCAGTTTGCAAAAGGAAAGATTAAACAAAACACATCTGCTGATATATAACATGCAGCTGCAGAACCCACCACTCGGATCTCTATTGTCCTCTGTCCTTTGTTTTTAGCTGTGGCTGAAAGAGCGTTGTCAATCAGCTCAGCAAGTGTGTATGCTGGAAAAAATAAAAACAACTGAATGAGTAATGACAGAAGCTTAATATTGGTGTCAATCTCAGGTGCACTACTTTGAAGCACTTACCTAATGGTGCCTGGCCCTGACTAGCATAGTATTCATACATGCCACCACGGATCAGCGTATCATAATGAGGCGTAAACGTGATGTGCTCCTCCGCTGCAACTGGCAGAGCCTGGTGCTCATGTTGCAACAAGTAGAGAGTGCTGCCATCCTGAACCTTCTCTACAATAAAAACACAACAAAAAAAATCATTCTCCAACTATGCCCGTCTACCTGATATAAATGCTGACTCATAACACGATCTGACAGCAAAGTACTCGTATTTACAACAGACTGCATTACAGGAAGCTCAAAACAAAGTCAAAAAGACTTGGTTCCAGGAATGACAGTTTCAGTGAAAGAAAGTTTAGATTAAAATGTATTTATTTGAGTTTCATATTGATAATCTATGGCATCATATTGTTCATCAACTGATTTACTCACCAAATTTGTCAAAATCCAGGACAGTTCTGTCGGTTGTTTCCACCACAAATGACTCACGTGGATTGATTCGAAATTCCTGTAAAAAGATGAAAATAAACATTGAAAATGTCTACTGTTACCTGTTGTGCTAATAATCAGACGATTACTTTTGATGAACAGAAAATGAACATCCATCTTTAATGTTTGGATTTGCTGTTTTTCTCTGTTTTGCATCTTTCTTTGTGTTTTGCATGGTTGGTTACACCAAACAATATGATATCACTAGGGGCTTTGGGAAGCTGTGATTAACATTTTTTTCAATTTCCAACTTTTATTAGATAAACTGCTGATTGATTAGTAGATAAAATTATCATTAGACTAACTGCCAATGAAAATAATTGTACTCAGCGGTCTTTTAGTATAGGCAAAGGGAGTTATTTAAGCAGCGCTCGATTTAGACGGTCGCCAGGTCGCCATTTGTGACGATTTTATTAGCAAATGGCGACCTGGCGACCGTCTAAATCGAGCGCTGTTTAAGCCTAAACTAAAGACATTTTTACTCAAATGTAAATTAGCAATGGCATCATATGTATATGCTGACAGCATCTAGATCTACAGTGCAGTCTGCTGTCACTCTCACTGTTAGGTTCAAACCTGAAGAATACACAAACAGCACAGGAAGAAAGGACAGCACTCACGAGCTCCGGTCTTTTACTTGCGCACAAGGAGAGATAGAGACTACAGCTCTGCAGTATGCATCGCTACAGCCTCATAAACTCTGGAGAGCCTGCCCCTCTCCTTGTCTCTTTATTTCCTTCTCACACAATCATACGATACAGAGGAGTCATCATACGTCAGTCATAAGATATCAGAGCAGTACAAAGACAGAACATGTGTTACTTGCATGATCTTATCATAAGAGCGAGTCAGCTCACTATAGGAACAAGTCAGCTTTGTTCTTTACGTTGTTACTTCCGAGCACATGCAGGTCACAACTTAGAATGCTGATGGTAGTCCTCATTCTTCATAGTCACTCAATAATAACCTCAAATCAACATAAGTATAATCATTCTAATATAAGTGTATTTCTTCTAACACTCACCATCAAAGGCTGTCATATAAAGCCACATATTAAAAGACAATCTTAGACTTTACATAAGTACAATCTCTGCACATCAGGCCAAACAATGTGAAATTTCTCAGGAACAAGACTTTCCTCTAATTAAAAGTTGTTGTCACCATCATAAGTGGTGACAACAACTTTTTAACGGTAGCGCCTACACATGCCAGTTCTTGAAGGCAGGATGTGGTAAACAACAACGATCTCTGCATTTACACTCATTAAGGCACAAGTGCAGTGTTTGCCCACCGCACTGCAAGTAGGACTTTATGTAATCTATTCTTTCTAGTAGGGTGGAAACTAAAGCAACGTCAAACTAACCTCAGAATAAAGAATCAGCGTAAGCAGTTGTCTTTTGGCGAGGCAAGGCAAGGTGAGCTTATTTGTATAGCACTCTTCATGTCCAAGACAATTCAAAGTGCTTTACATAAAACGTGAAGAGCATTACAGTGAGGTAATGCTGAAATTCTCACAAACTGCATATCAGGATCAGATTATGTTGCTAAAAGAAGATGGGGAGATGTAATGGTCTTCCTTGTTCCGTGTCTTGAAACAAGTAAAAATTTTTATGCATCTACATTCACTGCCCTGTGTGTCATTGTGCCTGCCTTAAACTAATGCAGTCTAATTTAACAGCCTTGTAGTAAATCCATTCGTGAAGCCTGTAACATTTGGTTAATGTTGAAACTCCTTCAGAGACATGTTCATTAAACTCATGACTCAAAGTCAGTCTCATCTTTAAAATCAGTTTAATTGATTTTGATGGTAATTGTCAAATGCATTTTAATGAGTGATTTTGTTTACATCCTAAGTTCTGGTTCTTATTTACTTCTATTTTATATTGCATTATTGTAAAGCAGTTTCTAACATTTGTTTTAGAAAGGGGCTACAGACAAAGTTTTTTCTGTTGTCATTTTGGAGGATGGAGTTTGTGATGTGGCTTGTAGAGACTGATTTTCAGCCTGGATGAACTAAGAGATACTGCAAAACAATCTGTGTATGTTGCCAATTGTTAATGGTGGAATAGAGTTTAAACACGTCCTGGTATAGTATAACTACTTGGTCTATTTACCACTGTGGGAGACAGTGATAACAGTCGTGTCTGAAGCCTGAATTTTCTCAAATTTTCATCAAGTTCCATCAAATTTTGACGCCCCCACCCCCCCAAATAAAAGCAGAAGAAGCAGCCATTACCTTTTCCAAATCTTGAAGAAAGTCGTTGAAGTCCATATCACGAGTTTCCAGATGTTTCTCGGTTCTCTCCTGCTTGTCGAGGCGGAGGTCGCAGACGCGGATCCTCCTGCTGGTTCTTCCCCGTGGAGGGGCGCCAACAGCCTGGGACGAACTCAGCATCTTGTCTGCGCCGCTGTTTCACTCAGCCGGCGAGTGAAGCACCGAAACTTTGACTGTTTGCGGGTTTCAGGTGTAGTTTTGGTCCTAGCAGCGCCTCTATCATTCCTTTGACGAGTTTAGACTAAACTTACTCCAACGGTTTCACTGCAACCGCAGCGCGAGCGTTTCTACGGAGATCAAACAGGGACAAAAGTCTGTCATTTACTTCCGCGTAACAGGCATCCGCTGCTGAGTTTCAACCATGCTGAGCTTTCAGTATCGTTTCCAGGGAAGTACAGGGATGTGTTTCTAGCTTCCATCGGGACCGGGCCTGCTGCATAGAAACAGAAACCGGACACTTTTTCATAAGCAAGCAGGCTTACGATGTCTGTGCTGGTTCATAGCAACCGGGGCTGGTTTGTGGATCCACGATCACTCATTGATCGGGGATATTCGCCATGCATCCGATGGAGAGAGACTCAAAAGTGTCACGTCAAGTGTTGTTTCAAAAGGCAGTGTTTTCAGATTTTAAAAAGCTATTATAATGTGTCTGCCAGTGCTGCTGTGGATGGAGGAAACAAGGAAATGTTGCAGAAAACAGAGAAACCACCAAAGGTAACTGCTGCACTACTGACAAAAATCTATAATACTTTATAGCAGTAGTGGAAGTTCACTGGCTTTAGTACTTAAAAACAGCTGGACTTTCCATTTTTGACTGGTGTTATACCTCAAAAAGACTCTCTGTGTACTGTTCCCTATATTATAAACCATCCAGTTGTTTTTACACGTTGAAATAGCTTTAAAGGACCAATTTAACTCATATAATACAGTTTTTCACTTGCCAAAGAGTGACTGCAGCCCCCACATTGTGACTGAAACTATATTAATGCATCAAAATAACTGATTTCATTCACAAGGGTCATATTTCACAAAATGTACCCCAAAGAAGATCTAATTTCTTTATTTATATGTAAAATTAAACTATAAATCATGTTAATTACACTATAGTTTACAACTAGTAGGAAGGAAATTTGACATGCCAAACAAATGCAGGCTAAACATCAGAAACAATATTGTTATATTGCATATATAATCAAATTCCAGGCCTGGTTACCCTGTAAACTACAAACATTTCTTTGGTCATAATTTACTTCTGTGAATGAAACTAAGTTGTTGATTTGTTTTTCACTGTTTGATGAAAGGTTGAAATATCAGCAGATGTGCACATTGCTCTGTTGTTATTTGTTGTTTTGTAGACATAATAGACTCATATAAAGCTGTTAATTTGGTTCTATAATAATTTTGGTTGTGTTTGGTGGCTGAATTTTTTTCTCTTTTTTCGTCTGTTTGTCCAGTATTCAGAATCTTTGAATGTTTGACTTTCAGAAAAGGAAGCGAAAGCACAGCGAACTCAACCAGGGGGAAGTTGATTCACAGGCCTTCCATGAGAAGGTAGGAGGAATCTCACTCTTTAAAAATAGCTGCATATTCAGCACCTTCCTTGAAAACAGATTTCTGCTGGCAGAGATCGTATTCAACCACTAAAATTAAAGCATTATGGAGAGAACATCTTGACATGGGAAACTCAAACTTCCACAATGGTAGCATTGACAGAAAACAAACTTGTATTTATATACAGTGGGGCAAAAAAAGCATTTAGTCAGCCACCAATTGTGCAAGTTCTCCCGCTTAAAATGATGACAGGTCTGTAATTTTCATCATAGGGACACTTCAACTGTGAGAGACAGAATATGGAAACAAAAAAAAAATCCAGGAAATCACACTGTAGGATTTTTAAAGAATTTGTTTGTAAATCATGGTGGAAAATAAGTGTTTGGTCAATAACAAAAGTCCAACTCAGTACTTTGTAATATAACCTTTGTTGTCCATGACAGAGGTCAAACATTTACGGTAGATCTTCACCAGGTTTGTACACACTGTAGCTGGTATTTTGGCTCATTCCTCCATGCAGATCTCTAGAGCAGTGATGTTTTGGGGTTGTCACCAGGCAACACAGACTTTCAACTCCCTCCACCGATTTTCTATGGGGTTGAGGTCTGGAGGAGTTGCTCCCACAGTTGATTTATTCACACCAAGCTGCTTGCCTATTGTAGATTCACTCTTTCCAGCCTGGTGCAGGTCTACAATTTTGTTCCTGGTGTCCTTTGACAGCTCTTTGGTCTTGGTCATGGTGTAGTTTGGAGTCTGACTGTTTGAGGCTGTGGACAGGTGTCTGTTATACAGATAACAAGTTCAAACAGGTGGCATCAATACAGGTAACGAGTGGAGGACAGAAGAGCTTCTTAAAGAAGAAGTTACAGGTCTGTGAGAGCCAGAGATCTTGCTTGTTTGTAGGTGACAAAAAAAACATATTTTCCACCATAATATACAAATAAATTCTTTAAAAATCCTACAATGTGATTTCCTGGATTTTTCCCCTTATTCTGTCTCTCACAGTTGAAGTGTACCTATGATGAAAATTACAGACCTCTGTCATCACTTTAAGTGGGAGAACTTGCACAATTGGTGGACGACTAAATATTTTCTTGCCCCACTGTAATTATATGAGTAAAATTTTAAATACCACAATGCAGAAATACTCATGCAGTGAAAATGATACTAAAAGGGGAACAAATGTATTTCTAGATCTTGGGGATGTCTACTGCATATGTGAAGATTTTATATAAAATACAAATGTAAAAATGAAAAATCTGGGGTTGTACAGTTAAAATAAAGGGAGTTTATCATCCCTCTGCAGGTTTGATGCTGCATTAGCCACTGCTAGCTGTTACAAGCTCTGAGCCAACTGCTAGTCACATTGCATTGTGGGTAATAGCTGCCTGGATTTGACACAATTATTTTTCCCCTTAAAAAACACCAACTGCCTATTGTGGCTCTGATACTGTATTGCAAAAAGCGGAACCTTTCAAGAAAAGTGTGCAAGAATTGGCATTAAGATAAACTTACAGTACTATAGGTAGAAGTAGGGCTGAGGAGTTATTTCTAATAATGTCGAAATCATAGAAAAGGTGCAATATTCAAACTGCAGGACCTGCAAGTTCCTGATATATATTATATTATTATACTTCATTACACAGAGTTCTCCTGTGGTGTGCGGCTAAAATGATATCATTATTTTTACAAAAAAATAAACTTTCTGTGGAAAGAAATTTTGCAAAATTACATTTCTGCCAAAATAATTACTACTCACTTCAAAATATTTATCAAACTAATTGCAATTTTTAATTTATTTTTCAGATTATTGATTTTCAGATGGGCTGCTCAGTGGCGTAGTGATTAGCACTTTCGCCTTGCAGCGAGAAGATCCCTGGTTCGAATCCCGGTCTGGGCCTGGGATCTTTCTGCATGGAGTTTGCATGTTCTCCCTGTGCATGCGTGGGTTTTCTCCGGGCACTCCGGCTTCCTCCCACAGTCCAAAAACATGCTGAGGTTAATTGAGTACTCTAAATTGTCCGTAGGTGTGAATGCGAGTGTGATTGTTCGTCTGTGTATGTAGCCCTGTGACAGACTGGCGACCTGTCCTGGGTGTCCCCTGCCTTTGCCCGAGTCGGCTGGGATAGGCTCCAGCACCCCCCGCGACCCTAATGAGGATAAAGCGGTGTATAGAGGATGGATGGATGGATGATTTTCAGACTGAGCTGATTTGATTATAATAGATGATCAATGTGTAAGAATCACTTTAATGGCAAAGGTAGGGCTCATTTTATCTCGTTTATATACCACCTTTCAACTTTATCTGGTATCATAATTTATTTGCTAATTATACTTTGCTTTGTAAATCAAAGTCTGCAAATTAACTAGCAATATGTTTAGTGGAATATAAATGCAACATGCGCCTGTGGAATCTAGTAGAGTGTAGGAATAAAGTAGAATGATTTTTTTTTAAGTACAAATACAGTCTCTACCGTCTCATCTTTTTAGTTTAATGCACCGTCCAGACAAATGAATCTCTGTAATGTGTTGTGATGCAGGTCAGGTCTGTTATTCTGGAAGGAACCAGGTCCTTGGTGGATTCTGTCCGATCTCTCGGATATCTGAACGAAGAGACAGACGCAGTGAAAGAGCCTCTTCCTTCCCAGGAGTGCCGCCTCGCTGCTCTTTGTGAAATGGCTAAAGAGCTTCCTCTAGTGGACGAAGAGGAGCAGGAGAGCTGCTCTCAGTCACTTGTTGCTGAGGACGGCTGCTCATCACACGCCGACTTGTTCTCTCGGCTCACAGAGAACAGGATGGACTGGGCTGCAGTGGTCACTCTGATGGGAGAGGAATACGTGATACCACCTCACACAGCTTTCCTGCTTTCGGACGTCACAAGAATACAGCCACTAGTCCACTGTGAGTGCAGTGCTGGAAAAATGCTGTATATTTTAAGCAAAGGGAGTTTAATGAACTGAAAATGTGTCAATATTTTTCTGGATGAGATGGTAAACAAAATGACTCACACTTGTGGTACAGTTTTGAAAGCAGATTCAAGCTTTGACGACTTAATATGACAACCACTCCCTACATTTACAGTTGCAAATAGTTGTAGTATGACTCAGTGTCATTTCATGTCAAGTAAGAGCATGTTTGTTGTTCCACAGTCCAACATTGACTTACTTAATATGCTTCTTGGTTTTTCACCCAAATGCAAAAATGTTTGACTCTGTAATAATAAATCCAACTCAGGAAAACAAGTCAATGAAAAGGAGTCACAGGTAATTTGGTATTCAGGAATTTTACAAAGTGACAAGTAGAGAAGAAATAACATGGTAAAGAGAAGGCTGTGTTGATCTTCAGGGATGAAATTTACATTTTGTAGCAGCACAGAAAGAAAACATAAAAGAACTATTTAAGGTTAGAAAAGAAATTCCAAATTCAAGCAGTGGCTGGACAAATAATGTATGGCATGTAAAGGATGCTAGGACCTTAACAAATGTGAAAAACAATAGTGATCAGATCTGTGTGAAATTTATTTGAAGTGAGATAGTGATGTCCATACTTGTAGCCATCCAACTGTGAATGTAGCTAATCCTGTGAAAGACTTTAGTTTAAATCTGAACACTTTGAACAATCATATTGCATATACACAAAGACGTAAGAAACATCACATGATTTATCATTTCAAACAACATACTCATATTTTGTTTTGCATTTGTTGAAGTGCTTTAGTACTGTTTGTTGTGTACATTTACTTAACTTTTTTATGTTCAACTTTATGTTTCTTAAGTTGGTCTAGGTTGGCCAGCTCTTATCAACAAAGTGCAAAGCACAATTCTGTGATCAGATTGTGGTGTTGGACACAGAGTAGTGCTGTCAATATTGCTAAAAAGAGTTTTGGAGGCAAAAATGTAATTGTTTCTTGAGAAAGTCTGTTTATTATAAAGGATTGTTCTGTCTGTTCTTGCCACCACAAATACCTCATTTGGATCTAAGGAGCATCAGTATAAGTGTTGATACAGTGTTTGCTGTACGTGTCTTCAGAAGCATTACATGTCTCAGAATTTGGAAGACAAACAAATCAGCATGCAATCTCTGCTTTACTGTACACATGCTTTTGAAAGTGGCTCATGTCTTATGAAATGGGATTTAGCATGGAACTGTAGTGATATCCATCACAGGTGTTACAGGTTGTAGACAGGTTCAGACGTCAAACTTTAGGCAATGCCAGTTGTTTATTGGGTCTCTATGTGAGTTCAAAGTTGCTATGTGTAGTTTTCAGGCTGAACTCCTGTGATTTTAAAGTAACAAGCTGTGTAATGCATTAAACTGGTCTTGATTGTCCCTCTTCTTCATTGTTTTCTTTTCACAGTGTTGAAATTTGAGCTGATATCAAGTGCGTGAAGCTGTTTGCCCAAAGCCTAAAAACCAGATGGACCATGCACTGCTTTGAATGGGAACTTTGCCCCCTCCAAGATTGCCGCCACTTAGGCACGTCGCTTAGCCGGCTGCGACAGCCATATATATGGCTGGGGGTACATTTTGCTGCTGCACTTATTTTCTGAAGTGTGTCATCAACAGCCCTGTTGTCATTGAAGGAAAGCTTCTGAAACCTAATATCCAGTAATATGGTTTCTGCGGGGATAGTGGTAAATTCCATACAGAGTTGGTTGCCATGTTTTCAATTAAAACACAGTTCTACTGTGAGCAGAGCTGAGCCACGAAAGGAAAAAAGTTGTGAGTCGGCTCTTCTGAGTCATTTCAAAGCATCGACTCTTGGAGCCTTATCTTTTGCGCATGACACACCACTACCTGTTTGACGTTCATAGAAAGGCTTGCACTGGAGTCGTAGGGAAGCCGTTGGAATCAGATAGAGGAGCTGTTAGGACCAAAACTACAGCTGAAACCCACAAACATCGAAAGTCTCGGTGCTTTATTCACCGGCTGAGCGAAACAGCGACGCTGACAAGATGCTGAGGACCAGCAGGAGGATCCGCGTCTGCGACCGCCGCCTGGACCAGCAGGAGAGAACCGAGAAACATCTGGAAACCAGTGGTTTGGACTTCAACGACTTTGTTAAGGATTTGAAAAGGGTAACGTCAGCAAATTCTGCTTTTATTTGAGGGTGGGAGCATAAAAATTTGATGTATCTTGTTGAAAGTTTCACCGTAACATGCCCTTCGCAGTAGAAAACAGCGAATTCAAAGCAAACTATTTTTTTCAAGTATTTCTTGTTTTTGTTTGTTTCCTTGTTTGTTTTAATTTAGGCCTCTGAGAATAAAAATATGTGCCTGACGTCTGTGGTGCTTTCAAACTGTGTTCCTTGACACTAGCAGATAGAGCATACGATGATTGATTAATAATGCGAATATCATATCTGAAATTTAAGATACATTACGCAGAGTCTTACCCGGTATTTATTTATTATTACCAATATTTTATTTTTTTATGGGGTTGCAGAATGTGCAATGCTTAAATGGCCTTGTTAATTATTCCTGTAGTTACTGACCACAGTCATAGCTTTAAGTTAAATGTTCACTTATTGAAGGCTCTAAAAATGTGATAAATTAAGGTAAAATTTAATAAATATATAAATTCTATGGTAATGTGATAATGCTCCATCCCCTTGTTTTAAATCTATCAAAATGTGAATGTTGAGCTGAGTAAAAATAAAAATGTTGCAGTGTAACTGACAGGTCTCACGATCACAAACCCCCATCCTGCTAGAAATAATGGATCACATAAAGTCTGATTTACAGCAAGGTGGCAAATATGGCAGTTGTAGTGTCCATGAGTAAGTGAGTATGATGAATGCGGAAATAGTTTTTACACCACACCCTACATTCAAGAACTGGCATGTGTAGACAATATTATTAAAACAGCGTGTACGGGGGAAACATGTGATTGTTGCACTGCCTACTCTACATGCCTTTTAATTGCCCTCTTGGGGACAAATAAAGTTTTATGCATCTGTGTCTGAATCTGCAACTCTGTCGTGACAACAACTTTTAATTACAAGAACATCTTCTTCTTATATTTTTAGTCCTGATGTGTAGAGATTGTACCTGCATAAGGTTTAAGATAGCCTTTTGATATGAGAGAGATGAGATTAACTTTCGTGATTAAAATTTGTCTCAGGCTTAAAGCGCTGGGTGCAGCTGCATAAACACAACTACATAACAGGCTTTTCATGATGCCCTTTGATGGTGAGAGTGACAGCAGACTGTTTGTGGTTTTCACTGTTAATCTGAATGTTACCATTGTACACATATGCCGGCACTGCCAATTTACATTTCAGTAAAGACATCTTTAATTTATACTTAAAAGTACTATAGACTGCATAGAGGGACATCATTCCCTTTACTCTCTTTGCCTGCTCTTACAGAGCACTGAGTTCAATTTTTAAAAAATTTGTCATTATTAGTTTGACAATCATTTTCTTGACAAGTTAATCAGTTGTTTATCTAATTAATGTTTGAAAATTGTGAAAGATTGTAATCGCAGCTTCCCAAAGCCCCAAGTGAAGTCATATTGTTTTGTCTGACAAATGACAAATCCAGACACTGGAGATTCACGTTCATTTTCTGTCCATCAAACGTAATCAGCTGATTGTGTCAGCCCAAATAGAGAACTAATGAAAAAAATATCAGTAGACATTTTCCATGTTTGTTTACAGGCATTTGCAGTCGATCCAAATGAAGTATTTGTGGTGGAAACAACAGACAGGACAATTCTGGATTTTCACAAATTTGGTAAGTAAATCCATCATTAGCACAAAAGTAAACAATGTAATGCCATAAATTATCAATAAGAAATTCAAACAAACAGACTTTAATTGACAGTTTATTGTTACCATAGCTGACATCCTTCTAACCCAGTCTTCCTGTGATTGTGTTTGTAGAAAATAGGAATCCTTTGCTGTCTGATCATGTTTTAATTCAACATTTATATCAGAGAGACGATCATAATTAGAAGATGAATTTTTATTCTTTTGTTATTATTATTATTGTAGAGGAGCTTCAGGATGGCAGCACTCTCTACTTGTTGCAACATGAGCACCAGGCTCTGCCAGTTGCAGCGGAGGAGCGCATCACGTTTACGCCTCATTATGATACGCTGATCCGTGGTGGCATGTATGAATACTATGCTAGTCAGGGCCAGGCACCATTAGGTAAGTGCTTCAAAGTAGTGCACCTGAGATTGACACTGATATTAAGCTTCTGTCATCACTCATTCAGTTGTTTTTATTTATTTTTTCCAGCATACACACTTGCTGAGCTGATTGACAACGCTCTTTCAGCCACAGCTAAAAACAAAGGACAGAGGACAATAGAGATCCGAGTGGTGGGTTCTGCAGCTGCATGTTATTTATCAGCAGATGTGTTTTGTTTAATCGTTCCTTTTGCAAACTGGTATGATGTTAACATCTCATCCATGGTAAATCTGTCACACTGACTTGGTCTTTTATGTGTTCACTAGCTGAATGACAGAACTGTTGGGAAACCTGCAATCGTTGTACTTGATAATGGGTGTGGGATGACCTCTAAACAGCTGAACAACTGGGCCGTGTACAGACTCTCCAAATTTACAAAAGAAAGCAGCACATTTGCAAGGTTGGTTACATTGTTCAAAACACTCACATGGCTTGACTGTCCAAGCTGTGTGTTGACTGTGGCTGTACAGTGGCATGGTGGTTAGCACTTTTGCCTTGCAGCTAGAAGATCCCTAGGTCACGTCTCCCACCTTCCCTTCTTTCTACATGGACTTTGCATGTTCTCCTTGTGTATGCGTAGGTTTTCTCTGGGTACTCTGGCTTCCTCCCACAGTCCAAAAAGATCCTCAGGTTAACTGGTAGCTCTAAATTGTCCCTAGGTGTGAATGTGAGTGTCACTGTCTCTATATGTACAGGGTGACCCAAACGTTTGGAAACAAAGTTTAACTGCAGTGTCTATTTGAGTTGGGGGTGCATGAATTCACTCTTATTTTACCCATTTGTGTTATAGCA
Source organism: Acanthochromis polyacanthus (assembly GCF_021347895.1). Taxonomy (NCBI): domain Eukaryota; kingdom Metazoa; phylum Chordata; class Actinopteri; family Pomacentridae; genus Acanthochromis; species Acanthochromis polyacanthus. The sequence goes on along the minus strand of NC_067132.1, from coordinate 22,400,136 downwards.
TAATAAAATAACTTAAAAGCATAGTAGTTGCCGAGTGCAATAACTCGGAAGAAAATTAATAGAACCATAAGGTCCAGGTATGCTGGAGCATAACTTCAAAATGCAGGCCATCAGTGTCAGATTTCAAAACTCTTGATGGTAAAGTATCTGACAGTTTTAATTTTTTAAACATCAAAAAGTACTATGAGGCAACATTTACTGGCCAGTTTGAGGAACCTTCATAAGCATGAATGAAGGTACATTCCAGAAGATACCAGTGTAACCAGGTGGTGGAAACGTTCACAACTTTGTATAAGAAACAAACATGAACGTGTCGAAATATGTTTGTTTTACACTAATCTGTTACTCTTCTGAATATATCTGTGGTACTGATTTATTGAAATAACATTATATTATTTGGATTATAGACTTTTCGTTTGTTTCCAAACTTTTGGGTCACCCTGTAGCGCTGTGATGGACTGGCAACCTGTCCAGAGTGTCCTCTGCCTTCACCCTAAGTCCACTGGGATAGATGGATGGATGGCGTTGACTGTCCAAGCTTTTTGTCCAATATGACATCTTGTAGTTCAGAATACCCAAATAAGATTATATACCTGTTTTTTTCTGTTTATATACTCTTGACAGTGATAAAGAGGTCTATGTTCGTCCAGAGCACGTACCTCGCAGTCTCAACAGTGATATATCCTACTTTGGGGTTGGAGGGAAACAGGCCGTTTTCTACATTGGAGACTCGGCCAGGGTAAGTCTTCCCCAAAAACCATTAACAATGCACTATTATATTAAAATGCATTCTAATTGAGCCCAATGTGTGTAATTTTTGAAGCCAAAATGAAAAATATTGTGTACTTTCAGCTTCCTCTGTATGACTAATTGCTTCTTGACTTTGCAAAACTGAACTGAAAATATCTCAGTTTTGAATTGTTCATTGAACAAAACTAGAAATATGACAATATCAGCTTGGACACAAAGAATTTATGATGAGCAGTTCTCACTATTTAACAATATATTGACTAAACAATTTCTTGATTTTTAAGGAAGTCACCTGAGAAGTGGTCCAATTTATAATATAAGATAATCCTTTATTACTCCCGACATCAGGGGAAATTTCTAGTGTTACAGCAACAGATATCCTTCAGAGCAGCACTAACCATATGTACAGTAATGATATAACAATAATATACACAAGAATGAAGAATTAAAAATGAATATGATTGTATGGATGACAGGATCCAAAAGTCACTGAGACTGATCAAAGAAAAGTGTTCAATCATTGCTTTACACTTTCAACTAATTTTCAGTTCAGTTTTTCTGTTTTAAACATTGAATACCATTCCCAAATTTTTGTTGTTGAGCTAAAAACCTAAAGCTCAGCAAGGAATTTTAAAATTGCAACAAGTTCTGAAACTGAGAAAGATCATTTTTCCACTAAGAAGCTAACAGGTAGCTGGAATCGAAAGTAAAGGTCCGACACGTGAACAGTGAACTGTCAAGGCACTGAACTTATACGCATGTACATTTATTACTATAAGAAGACAATCAGCTACTCGCTATCACACAACAATATTGTACACTAAGACAAAACAACATAAAACAAACAAAACTGTGATGATAAGGGGGGTTATGGAAAAGAGTAAAAAATGTTACAAGGTACCATTTGTCACAGTGTGGGGGGGATATGAACCCAAAATGAGTGCAACACAGAGCAGGCAGACATCAGGGTGACCACCAAAGCAGGTCTTTATTCACAAATTATCAAACCAGCTAAAATGCCAACTTATGGCCAGCACTCACACAGTTCAGGGAGGGGGAAAGTCAGGCTCCAGGGGAGCGACAGTCAGAGCTCACGCTGGCCAGTCAGGGCAGTCTGGGGAGGAGAAGGTCCACGATCTCTCCTGAGCCCCCAATAGTCCACACTCACTATCTGGCGGACACCTTGAGGGGAAACAGGCTGCTCCCATGGCTTCAGCACTGCAGCGTCAACTTATCAGCTAGAGATACTGAGGCAGTATGGTCCCACATCCCCTACCATGTGAAGCCGGCCTTTATAGCAGCTGATGGTATGAGCTGCAGGTGTGAGGCTCTCACAGCTGCACCCAATCCAGTAATCAGCAGCTGCAAAGAGCCTCACAGATTGGTTGCACACCAGCAGGGAAACGTATGGCCAGAAGGGGGCGGTGCTGGGCTAGGCCCATGACACCATTGTGTCCTGACATTGAGGGATAAATAGGCAACACATGAAAGCAGTTGCTAATTTGGTGAAAAGCTAGCAGGAAATTTTGGGGGAAATCAATGTATAAACACATCTATTCTTCAACAGAATGTGAAGTTGCAATCATCTGTAGTGGTAAAACTTATTGATAGGAAAATCACAATTGAGCTCTCGCTCACTGCAATTTCTGTTGTGGTGTCTGGTGCTGTGGGAGTCATTTGTGATCTTTGAGTGCCCTAAGTTGGTCCCCCCACATGAAAAAAACACATTAAGCCTACAATTCTACAATTTACAATTTCATTTAGAAGATTATTTAATCCAAAGTGACATACATCTACGAGTAGATTCAACACAAGCAAATATCTAGCCAGAAGAAAACATCCTGGATAAGAGTCATAAAACAAGATCAAGTGTGATAACAGGACTGTGGTGCCTACATTCAGTACAGATGTAATCTTTTTTTTTTTTTGCAGCCAATACAAATGTGTTCAGTGAAGAGCTGTTTTTTTTGTCTTTTCTGAAAGACTGAGAGTGACTCTGCAGATTGAACAGAGCCTCTTGTGGTGACTGTGGCTTGGTTGATAGAACAGGTGCCCTCAAATCAGTCATTTGTGGTCTTTGAGTGCACTCCACTGGTATATCAGCAGCTCGATTTATGTGGAGAATCCTGGTGACTGTGGCTCAATTGGTAAAGCCGGGGCCCTCGAACTACAAGGTGCTACAGCCCCTGGCCTTTCTTCCTTGTGGTGGACCCTTTGTTTCCTCTGTGTGTGCAGATGGTTTGTCTGGGCTTCTAATTATGACTGCTTGATGAGCATTCTCTTCACCCTGTCTGTCATCTTGGCTGATTGGCCTGGAGCTCTAGCCTTACACTACACCCTTTGTTCTTCTCCTTGTCTATCCTCCTGGCTGGTTGGACCACGAACCATTTCTCCTCTCCAGTCAAACTGCAGCAGTCCCAACGCCTGAGTATAAACTTGCAGCTAATTCGTCGGTCGAGACGGCTGTGATTTGGTGTGAGCAGTTCATCTCCATGCCCCTCATTGTATTTCAATGACAAAGAAGAGAAATAAACATTCTGACGTGTGATCAGTTAACTAGAGTTATTTCATCTTTGAAGTCTTATATAATGCTGGAAAATTTCTTCAAACACTATTCATACCATTTAATTTAGTGAGTAAAACCTGGGACACTGTGTCCACGACGCTCTGACACTACAACCACCACATTAGTGTCTATAGAGTGATGTCATCAAAATATTGCTCTTCATTTTTCTATAAATAATAATTTTACATTTCATCATGGTCAGCACTGTTTGAGCAAAAGGCGTTGGTTTGAATCTCGACCTGGGTGTTTCTGTGTTGAGTTTGCATGTTCTCCCTGTGCAGGTCACTGGGTACTCCAGCTTCTTCCTATAGTCCAAAGACATGCTGATGTTAATTGATGATTCTAAACTCTCTGTAGGTGTGAATGAGTGTGCTTGGTTGTCTGTCTTTCTCTGTGGCCCTGCAATAGACCAGTGACCTGTCCAGGGTGTTCCCCCCCTTTGTAATAAAGCAGTGTATAGACAATGGATTAACTTTACATTTGAACTATCACATTATTGTATATAATAGCTATTTGTTCAAAACAATGCTTTGCAGATTGTTTCTCAAGAATATTAATTTATATACAGTACATATGGCATGGGAAATCAGACACGTAAGTGCCGACAAAGAACACAACATCCATATAAAACACCACACTAGATTATCAAAAGGCAGAAATTCGATACAATCAGAGCATTACTCTAGACAGCAGGACTCAGAATATGAGGTAGGCTGCTTTACGTAACTGGCCTGCAGGGAGAGGGAGAGAGGTCTAGGAATCTATGGGTGAGTGGAAAAGGAGACTTTGCATGGGAATCTTCAGGTTAGGGTGCGGGTTGACACAAGGCTGGAGGAAAGGCATGTGCACTGGGTGGTCCAGAGTGAGGGAATTCGAGAGGGAGTGAAACAGATCACTGGTCAAAGGCACTAATACTGCTAATCTATAACTAGTATATACATTAAATGAATTTTTAGTTTTTTGATCAGATTTGATTTTTGTGACAATTATTTGTCAAGCAAAATTACATGATTGTGACAATCATAGTTCATCCAAATGAAGTAAAAACAAATATTGCAAAGATTCAGCATTTTTTTTTTTTTTAATTATTAGATGATCAGCAAACCTGTAGGCTCTCCAGATGTTCATGAGCTGGTCCTGTCAAAGGAGGAATTTGAAAGAAAAGAGAAGAACAAAGAAGAAATTTTCAGCGGGGTCATCTTAAACAGGAAGGTAAATGCTCTCTTTTAAAACAGATCAAGTAAATGCAGACTAGTAACTTGAAAGTTCTTTGTGTTAACGTCTTTGTCTGTGCTCTGTGTCTCCTTTCATTCTCCTGCTGCAGCCCGGTGATTCTTCACATATAAAGAATAATGACGAGCGCTTACTCCAGAACCTTATCACTGAGGAACATGGGAAGGAAAGCTTTACAGCCGTCGTCATTACAGGAGTCCAGTCTGAGCATATCACCTTCCTAACAGAGAGGTTTGATGTGGTGACCAGAGAGCTAGCGTGAGTTCACTCATTCAAATCTCCCCATATATAATCTAAAGTTTTTAATAGGTCTATCTCATCTTTAAATGTGTTCTATCTATATTTCAGGCACATATATCACTATTACATTCATGGAGTCAATGGAAATGTCAGGAATAAGAGCTCGTCAAACTCAGATGATCTTAAAATCGACATTCATGTGAGGCTGCTCGTCTTTAACAGTTAAACTGGTGATCACAGTGATTGCACTTTTCTGCATCATGGCCATAGTAAATGCAATATATATTACCTTTGGACTCTTCCTTTTTCATCAGGTCACTTTGAGGGAGAAACCTCCCAAATATCCCCGTGCAATTCACCTCAGGGAAGTTGAAGACGACATGCAGACTCTGTACATTAATGCAGCTGCAGACACGTTTGAGTTCAGAGCCTCCACTGCAGCCGACAACTTCACAATTGAGGGAATCATTCGGTATCATCCCTTCCTCTATGACAAGGAGACCTACCCTAAATGTCCAGATGCTTCACAAGGTAATCAAACTTGAACATAATAAATAAAATTTATTAGCCAATGTCACGGAGTCCACATGAGGGAAAAGGGAAAGGCTGCGACTATGCAGAGCTGGAGGTGGAGGGCATGACACCTATCACAGCTGGGCTTAATTAAGGATTTTGTTTTGGTGTTTTGTTTAACAGAAGCTCCTGACGATGATGACGATGACGATGATGAATCTGGATTCATCGATCAGGCAAGAGCGAAGAGGCCGATCTTTGAGTGTTTCTGGAATGGACGACTCATACCTTACACCACAGTCTCTGAGTAAATACTATAATTTTTTTCTGTAAACTATGTGGACTAGAAAGCAATTTTATAAAATTTGTAGAATACTGTGTTAAAAATCTCCATTTTTTTTAGGCTGGACGAATGCCAAAACCCAGCCACTTTTGGAACCTTGTAGCTCTGACATACTTTACAACAGAAACTTTATTCATTAAGTCACAAGGCTTTGAAAATTTTATAGTCAAAATCTGTGTTTTGGTATCTTTTATGGTTTTTCAGCAGTTGCACTTTAAGTTTTATGAGTTTTTATGAAATTCAAATTTTTTGTTCAGTTACTCTAAATTTTGAGTGCAGTTAACCATCTCACAATTTCTACTCTACAAAAACAAAAAAAACCCAAATTTTGTTGTTTTTCACCCACTGTGACTCCCATTACTATAGAACTAATGATTTTTCATAAATCACTTCAGAACACAGAATATGAAGCCCAAAATGCTCATTGAGTCCCATTATACAGTGGAAAGTCTACACACCCCTGTTCAAATGCCAGGTTTTTGTGATGCAAAGAAATGACACCAAGATAAATAATTTCACAAATTTTTCCACCTTTAATGTGACCTATAACTTGTACAACGCAATTGAAAAACAAAATTAACCTTTCAGGGAGGTGAAGTAAAAATAAACAACTGAGATAATGAGGCTACACAAATGTGCACTCCCTCTTATAACTGGGGATGTGACTGTGTTCAGATTTAATCAATTGCATTCAAAGTTATGTTAAATTGGAGTCAGCACACACCTGTCACCATTTAAAGTGCCTCTGATTAACCCCAAATAAAATTCAGCTGTTCTAGTAGCCTTTTCCTGACATTTTCCAGCACAAGCCATGGTCCGCAGAGAGTTTCCAGAGCATCAGGGGGATGTCATTGTTCACAGATATCAGTCAGGTGAAGGGTACAAAAGTATTTCCATGGAATTAAATATACCATGGAACACAGTGAAGACAGTCATCCTCAAGTGGAGAAAATATGGCACAACAGTGACATTACCAAGAACAGGATGTCCGTCCAAAAATTGATGATAAGACGAGAAGAAAACTGGTCAGGGAGGCTGCCAAGACGCCAACAGCAACATTGAAGGAGCTGCAGGAATTTCTGGCAAGGACTGGCTGTTTAGTACATGTGACAACAGTCTCCCGTCTTCTTCATATGTCTGGGCTATGGGGTAGGGTGGCAAGACGGAAGCCTTATCTTACAAAGAAAAACATCCAAGCCTGGCTTCATTTCGCAAAAACAGATTTGAAATCTCCCAAACACGTGTGGGAAGATGTTTTATGATCCGATGAAACCAAGGTTGAACTTTTTGGCCATAATTCCAAAAGGTATATTTGGTGTAAAAACAACACTGCTCATCACCAAAAGAACACCATACTTACAGTGAAGCATGGTGGTGGCAGCATCATGCTTTGAGGCTGTTTTTTTCAGCAGAGACTGGGGTCTTAGTCATGGTGGAGGGAATTATGAACACTTCCAAATACCAGTGTTAGCACAAAACCTTCAGGCTTCTGTTAGAAAGCTGAAAACAAAGAGGAACTTCATCTTTCAGCATGGCAATGGCCCAAAACACACATCCAAATCAACAAAAGAATGATTTCACCACAATAAGACTGAGGTTTTGGAATGGCTCAGCCAGAGTCCAGACCTGAATCCGATCGAACATCTGTGGGGTGATCTGAAGAGGGCTGTGCACAGGAGATGCCCTCGCAGTCTGTCAGATTTGGAGCAGTTTTGCAAAGAAGAGTGGGCAAATAATCGCCACATCAAGATGTGCCATGCTGATAGACTCCTACCCAAAAAGACTGAGTGCTGTAATGAAAGCCAAAGGTGCTGCAACAAAGTATTACTTTAAGGGTGTGTATATTTGTGCAACCAGGCTATTTTAAGTTTTTTATTTTTTATTTTTTCCCTTTAAAGTTTTCAGTTTGTTTTTCAATTTCGTTGTACAGGTTGTAGGTCACATTGAAGGTGGAAAAAGTTGTGAAATGATTTATCTTGGTGTCATCTTGAATGATGTAGAGTTTTTCCTGTACCGCTGCTTGAAGAAAGTATCTTCTAAAAACTGACAGTAGTTTTGGATGTTACAAGGGTAGATCTGAGAACCCAAGTGCAGACACAGATCAGGCAGACGGAAGGTTAAAGGAATTTATTCTTAAGATATACTCAAACCAAAAAAGAATAGGAAACTGTAGTGGGGGAAACAACTAAACCAAAACTAGTACAAAAATATGGAGAACAAAAAAAAATCCAAACAAAAACTAACGACTCAGGTCAACACAGAAATTCAAGAAAACATCCAAACAATAAAAACTCAACTAAGCAAATAAACAGTATACTCACAAAACCAGGGAACTAAGCTAAAACAGCTGACAAGCAGACACAGGGAATCTGGGAGCTGACTGGAGACAAGACAGGTTAACAGGAGGCTGGAGACGGAGATGGAACCGGTGGGTAATACGGGGGGAGACCTGGGTCCATGACAGTATTTGTAGTCTGGAGACAAAGCAGGGAATGACAGGAAAGTGGGGAAAAAACTAAGTCCATGAGGGATCAGCAGTCTATGGTCTGGCAAGGAGTGACTGAATGAGGTGAGCTTATAAAGCAGTAGGTGATTACTGGGCAGGTGCGCTGATGCCGCAACAGAGTGCAGGAAGCTTGGGAGGACCAGGGAGCAGAGAGACAGGAAGAGTGAGAGAGAGACACAGGAGGCAGAGACAGAAGAGAAAGAAGAGGGAGAGACAGATGACAGCTACATAAACAGGGAGAAAGAAAAAGAAGGAGAAGGACAGGAGCTGGAGCAGGCATAATCACGTTGGGAGTTGTTTTTAAGTCTGTCTTCAACCCGAGAAGGTCCAACTAGCACATCCTAAATAATAACAGTCCATATCAAAACCCCACCTCCACCTTGCTGGCATCTGACTCAAAGTGGAGCCTTGTGCCCATTAGCGATCCATCTGGTTCGTCAAGAGTCACTCTCATTTCATCTGTCCATATAACCTTCAAAACATCTGTTTTCAGGAATCTCTTGGCCCAGTGTTGACATTTCAGTTTTACTTTTGGACACTCTAGGTACAGTATGCTGCATTTCTGGAATATGAAACACTGGAGGTTAATGGATTCCTGGGCTTCACATTTAGTTCTTCTCAAGCCTTTAGCTTGAGAGTGACTTGTCTTTTTTTTCCTGTCTTTCTTGCGATCCTGTTGACTATTTTCAACAAAACATTCGATTGTTCAGTGATCACACCTCAATAGCTTCACTATGTCAAGAGTGCTGCATCCTTCTGAAAGGCATTTTACAATGTTTGTCTTTTCAGAGAATGTTAAATTTCTTTTTAGGCCCGTTTTGTCTGAGGTGAAGAAGTTGCCTAATAATTATGCACACCTTGATATAGGGTCTTGATCACTTTAGGTCACATCCTCCCTCATTACAAAAATACACATCACCTGATAATGCTTAAAATCAATTAACATTCAAGTTTTCATACCCTGCAGTTAGAAAATATGCAAAATGACAATCAGGTCAAAAATACTCACTTGGGTAATAACTGTGCATTCAGTATACTGTATTCATCACTGCAGTAATTATTCAGTGGAAGGCCCTTACCTATTTGCTTAGTTAAATCCAGGTGGCGACTTTTTCTTGGAGAAGCAGCATATTTTTTCTGAATCCACTGGTCAGATCTTGTCACCATGTTATCATATTTCACCATTAGGTCACACTTTACATAGGACATGCGCATTAGGTTATCATTACGCCATACTCTAGAGAACATGTCCAGACATGTTCTGACTCTGCCTTAAGCCCATCTGCACGTACTATCATTTTGTGACAGATTTCATGCATATTATACCACTATGTATTGCTATGTTTTGTAAACATTTTTTAACATTTATATTGCCTTAACTTTTCATCATTATGTTTTGAGAACTCCAAGTTTCAGTTTTCTACAAAGCATATGATTTGTCTTCACAACAAAAATACATGTTTTAGTTTATGATGTTCCAGCTGTGTGTGTGTCCTCCGCAGACACACACAATACCAACAAAATATCAGTCATTACTAGAATCTACATCATTATGTATTTCATACACAGCTTAACTCTATTCTTCAATTTAAATGCATTTGCCATAATTATATCATCTTTTACATTTAGCATATCATACCCAAAAATATTACACTAAAGTATCCTGCTGTCCATTTGTTTCAGGTTTGATTGGTGTTCTCCCAATAAAGGAGCAAAAGTGCCTGCAGAGTGTTACAGTCGGTTGTCAGGGGTTCTTTTCACTGACGACAGGTTCAAGGTCACCACAAACAAACTCACTTTTACTGACCTGGAGTTGAAACTGAAGAACAAGGACACTATCTACACAACTGTTGTTAATGGACAGGTGACCATCTACATTTCTCAAAGACTTTTTTAATGTTTAGAAGAAATTGCAGCCTCAGATTCAAGATGTTCAATGAATTTGAGCCTGAAAATGCATTCAAAGTTGAATGATTCTTGCTGTGTTGCTGTTTATGTTTTTAGATACAGGGGGAAAAGAGCAGTCTAAAGAGGAAAGATCTCCCACTGCAATTCTCCCCGGAAAAGGTGCTTAAGCTATTTCAGCAACACATATTGACAAAATAGGGATTCATTAAAGCTGCATTAAGCACTAGTTTTGAACGTGTTGGTCTTTCTGTTTGTTGTGTAAAAAGACTATCACTTGCTTACAAAGCAACAGTTTTAGTATATCAGTTAGAGACCTGTTTTGGAATATTTCTTCCTCCTAGTTGTCAATAATCTGTGTCTCTCTTTTTTAATAAAAATTTTCTTCTTTTTTTCTTTCCATTTCAACAGAAATCCTCAAAAAGAGCTAATATTGACAAAGAGTTCACTCAATGGCTTCAAAACTGTCATGAGAAGTTTGACAAGCAAGTGAAGTTTATTGGCTACCAGGGGACCATGGGAGAAGATTTGCTCACTAAGAAAATGCAGCGTCCCTGTGCAATGTTCTCCTCCATCGAATGGGACGGCAAAACGTACAAAACAGGCCAACTCGTAAGCATTTGTTCATTTTGAGTTTTTTTGAGTATATATTTGTGCCATTTTGCTTTCAGCAATGATGAATACTCTGTGCATCCTCATACAGGTGAAGTCTCTGGGAACAAAACCTGTTTTCTACGGTACCATTGTTAGATTTTTGCTGCATGGAATTTATGATGGAGACGTCTTTGCCACAGGAGGACAGGTGGAAGTGATTCGGGTAAGGAAGGAATTATGGAGTTGGATTTGAGAAACTGATTAAAAATATAATGTTCACTGTCTCTAATTTGAAGCTAATTGAGTACCGTTGTGGTAAACTGTTATCTTTACAAAGAAACAAGCACTAGGATTTCATTAAAGAACACACTCCACACAATTAAATATGTTAGATTTGATTGCGTGGAGGGTTACACTAAAATATATTACACTGTTTTATGTAAATGAGCACTCACATGCTGCTTTTACCCCTTTGGTTTATATTTGTGAAATATTCCAGGGATCTTACCAACTTTAGTAAATACTCAAATTTCTACACTTTTGTCCATAAAAATACATTAAGTTTGTTGGAAAATTAAGCAGGATGATGAAAAGTTATGATGGCAAGGAAGCCCTCAGACCTCATAGACCTTGAGATAAAGGGAGTGATGCAAAAAACTTGTGGAGACATACTGAGAGCTTGTTAGAAATTTTAAGAATTGTTTGATGATTTGCCATATAATTTTGAGAAAAAAGACTTTAGACATGGTATTTTTCAATGTAGAAATGAAAACCATAGTTATAGAACACAATTCCTGATACAATTTAATTACAAATATCACAGCATCCTCAGTGCTTCTATATTAGAGTTTTCCCACTGCACTGACTTCTGCTACTCACAGAGGCAGCAGGGGAAGCAGGTTATTCCAGACATCCCTCTCCCCAGTCATGTTTTCCAGGTCCTCTTGGGAATTCCTAAAGCATTTCCAAACTAGACGAGCCCTCAGTAGATGGCAGAACCACGCCCATGCATGATACTCTGTATCAATTTTGATCATCCTACGTATATCCCTTCCTATACAAATGATGCAATATGCAAGAAATGTGCTAAGTGACCCCTGTGACCTTGACCTTGATCTGCTGACCTGTAACTCCACAACTGAGCAGGGGACCTTAGACTGATCTTCAGTGCCAAGTTTGATTATCCTGACTTCAGCACTTGCAGAGATGTCTGACCGGACATACATACACACATACATACTTACCCAGCCAGCCAGATACCGAAGCGAATGCAGTAACCCCCGCTGACGTACACGTCAGGCGTGGTTAAATAGATGAGCAATTTATTCCCTCAAGCAGGTTCTGGGTCTACCCCAGGTTTCTCCATCCCAGCTGGAGGCAGGGTTGCACCCATCCTAATCAGATGCCTGAAGCACCTCAGTTGGCACCTTTGGATCCTCTACGCTACAGAAGAAAATAATTTCAGCTGCTTTGATCCGCAATACCCACATTACTGCTGATGCTGCTACTCCACTTGAACCCAAAGGGAGCAATCTGGTTTCAGGCAGAGAAACATGGCTTTGGACTTGGAGGTGCTAACCATCGTCTTGGCCTCTTCACACTCAGCTGCAAACCGCCCCTGTGTGCACTGAAGGACACAGCCTGATGAAGCCAACAGAACCACGTCATCTGCAAAAAGCATTTTCGTCTCTCTCTTTAGATTATTTGAACACTATTTCTTTCTCAGTCGTTTTAGTGTTTACTTCTATGCAGATTGAGATTGACAAGCTTTTTTTTAGGAGCCCAAAGCCCTGTACAGCACGACCAAGATCATACCAATTGCCAAGATTGACAGAAATGCCACTGATGAAGCCATCAAGAAAAACATCGAAAATGACCTTGCCAAGTGAGTAAGCAGCTGGGAGAAACTGCTTTTGTGCTGAGAGTTTAACACAGCAGTGTATTTAAACAGAAGAGCAATCTTGAATATTACATTTTTTATATGTGATTAAATGGCTACAAATGTGGTGTCAGCGAGATTATCTTTATTTCTTTGCACTTTATATCCTTGTCCTGACTATCAGTCGTTAAAAATTGATGAGACTTAATCAGCTCCAGTAAATGGAATTTGTTTGTTGCAGACTTCCACAGTCGCTGAAAGTGGTTTGGCCAGAAGGTAATGAGTGGCCACAGGATGCTGTCTGTCCTGCTGGGACTACTTTAGGTAAAATATTGCATCTGTTTGCAACAAAATGTGATGGTGCTGAAAAAGTTCCCTTTTCATAGGGCTCAAATCTCTTTGTGTTTTGTCATTATTTCAGGGCCAATTAAAATTGAAATTCTGAACGGAAAAGGAGAGTCAATATCCTCGATGCCGTTAGCAGGCCAAGGGAAAGGACCAGCACTGAATATGCAGATCAGAATAGTCCAGCATGGTAAGGTCATCTGTGTCACAAATGAACCACAGTTTCTGTTTAGTGTGCTGAAAGTTAAATTTGATCCACGATATCTACTTTTCATGGTGAAAATTACTTTGCAATAGTAATTAACCCTCTGAATACCAAAACCGACTGGCAGATTTGAACTGCCTTTAAAAATTGTCTTTAAAAAAATTGCCAAAATTACCTGATGTATCACAGCCAGAAACTAAAAACAGAAAAAAAACATCAAATTTTTTATTTCCTTGTGTCTGCTGTGCAGTTGCATCAGAAAAATATAACCAAAACAAAGTTTAAAATCATGATATAAAAACAAATCACTTGCAGTAAACAAGTCCTAAAAAATAAAGTTAAGTGTTTTATACCACCGCTGCAACCAACAGTCATGTGAAAATGCGGGCTGTGTTTACACATAGCAGACATGAGACATATCTAATAAGACATTCTAGCGATTGAGAGCAAAATGAAACATCCATCCATCCATCCATCCTCTATACACCGCTTTATCCTCACTAGGGTCGCGGAGGGTGCTGGAGCCTATCCCAGCTGACTCGGGCGAAGGCAGGGGACACCCTGGACAGGTCGCCAGCCTGTCACAGAAAATGAAACATACTTGATCAATAAAATAGTTATTGGCAGTACATACATGATGAACTGTTATTCTAGAGTTGATTCGTAAAGTAGTGTGAAGAACACCTGCTTGCTCGAGCTTATAAAATGTAAGTCGTAGAATATCTGTAGTATGTCGAGCTCCAGTTTCTTCCATATGTTATAAATGTTGATTACATATTTTTATAAGAAAAACTATTCTGTAAAAAAATACTTATTTAAAAGGGCAAAATATGATATCGCTATTGTTTAATTTGTAGCACATTCACATTTTCTCCTGAATTCATGCTTTTGCAGACTTGCTTTGTTTCATGAATAATCTGGTACACTGTTAATGAATTGATTAATTTGACCTTTATAACTGAAAATGTATTTCTACTGTTCCACACTGAACACTGAACTGTTATGCTTAACCCTCTGTTACGGTTTCTAAGAGGCTCAGGCGCTGAAAAATTAGATGGAGCACGAAGGTACGAAATAAAGACTTTTATTTTACAGAAGGCAGAGATACAAGGATACAGGAACTACAAATAATAGCCAAAAACTACAACCAGAATTGAACCAGAAACTGAGATAGTCAGAACACAGACTATGAGCCGCCCAGCAGACGGAAGGATAACTACTCTAAACTAGAAGGCAGGAATGGCAAACCTGTGTTTCCTGAACACACAGTATGTCCACCTTCCTTCTCTGCATAATGTCAACCAACTCTCTAGCATTTCCTTTTTTGCTCATTATTTTTTAATTTGAAAACAATGACATGCAGCAATACTTTACATGTGTTGAGCTCTCCCTTTCCCCCCATCCATGAAGTTTGTTGGTTTAAATTGTTTAGGACTACCTCTAACTTTAAATAGTTGTGTACATTTATGTACCAAGCAACATAAGTAATTCAGTAATTAGTTATAGTTAGAAATTATCTCATGACGCGGAGAGAGGATTTATCATAGTCTAACAGCAGGTCACAATGTGTACTTTACTTCACCTCAAACAGATGATCTGTCACACAGTTTAATAGCTGCAGTTAGATGTTTAGTTTATTCATTTTTATTACTACTCATCTGCAGGTTGAGTCCTGAGCTTTCTGTTTCACCGATTTTAGGAATCAGAAATAAACAGGGCTGTTTGTTATTTGGACTTGGAGTTTAGACTTAGTCTGTCATTGCAATATTAGCTTTATACATTATATAGTGTGTTGTCTGTTAATGCATAAATAACAATTATTTGTGTGTGGACTGTGGCTCTCTCCAGTATGGTGGTGAGGATGTCCAGAACAGAAAAGTGACCCATGTCTGAAGAAAAGATTGTTGTCACTTTTACAGACTGATGAGGGAAGCAATGTTTCATATCCCATGTCTGAAAAGGGCTGTAGACACCATAAAAACCTGCAAATCAGCAAATCCTTACATTGAAAACATTGAAGGAAAAAACCTGGTGTATTACTCAACAAAAAGTGTTAAATGTCACTTAATATTCTTTTTACTTGTATTTTTTTTAGCTTCACTTTGTTGTGGCTTTTATTTTTCTTCTTCTTGATGTAGAGTTTATAACTGTGTTTGTTCCTTCTAAATGCTGCGATAAATTCTCTGTTTCATCCATAGATCGTGGAAAAGACAATGAGATTTTCTCTGTTGTTGCCAAAGGACGACCAAAGCAGGGCTACTGGTTCACAAGAAAGGGTACACTTCTTTTTTCATTTTTTTTATTATTATTCATGCGTTTGTGTTTTATGCACAAATATTTGCTTTTTGAAAGATCACATATGAGCAAACTTGTCATCCTTGACAGAGAATCTGACCCAGCTGGGGAAGTACACACTGTCACTGAACACCGTAATGAAAGACAATGATGCTCCTGTCGTTGGAGGTATACAGCTTCCAAACTTCACTCTCAAATTCACCATCAAAGGTGAGGAGAAGCAGAGCTCAGAGTATGTTACTGTCGTATTCATTATTCATTGTGAATTCCACAGACACTTGTGCTTCTTTTTTGCCTCTCAGAGGGTGATGCACAGAGCTTCATTACTGGCAGAGTGAGCCCCAGTGTTCGTGTAGGGGTGCCCTTCAACATTCCTCTGCAGTTTAAAGATCTATATGGTCACTTAACAGCACCTCCTCCCAAACTCCTGCCTGTACTGGAGTGCAGGTAGGTCACTTAACTTGTAAATCCTCAGTTTTGTTGCTTTACTTTTTTTTAAAATTCCATACCTTATTAGGAAGACAAACCTTTATTTCATAATCTTTCAAATAGCCGTGTATCTGTACCACATGAACAGGTTTATTAGAACTAATTGTGCCTTTAATTTATCTGATGTTGTAGTTGCTGTGAAATTGTCATATTATTATTTTTATTTTTTAGTGGCCTGGATGTGAAGTACGAGACAGTGGACAGTTACGAGAATACGTTCACCATCAAAAATGTCACAGTGAAAGGAAAAATCTTGCAAAATAAGGTTTGAATAAATAATCTCTGTGCTCTTCAGACATATTTCCTGCTATGTGGAAAGGTAGATGGAAGGGTAATTTATGTATTATAAGGTGTGTAAAGAGTGTACAAGAAGTTTGATACAAGAAAATGTACCTGAAACTCAAGAGACAAGAGCGAGTCAGATGATTTAGTTTTATTTATTCTCTCCTATATTTTATTTTATTTTTTCAGAGTTATGACCTGAAAGTGACCATGTCTGGCCTGAAAACAGACACACAAACTGTAATGATCAGTCTTCATCCCGGTAAGACTGCATTTATTTATTAAATTAAAACAGTTATTAGGCTTGTATCAGAAGTACATTATGTTCGTAGGAAATATTGATTGGTTAAATTCTTGAAATGATGATATATAGATGGCAAGCATTTTTAGTATAATTTTATCTGTGTAGTAGAGTTGAAACGATTACTTGAAGAAAGATTATTAAGTAAGGGGAAAGTATTTTTTACTGAGAAATGCCAAGCATTTGATGGCTCCAGCTACTCAAATGAAATACTTCACTGTATTTTCTGTTTTTCTGTTGTTGGAAATTAAATCTATTTGAGTTTTGCACTACTGGTCAGAAAATTGGAAAACATGATAGACATTTTTTCCCCACACATTTTATAAATTGAAAGTTTTTTTTGTCAAAAATCGAGAAACAAGACTTGTTTTACTACAAACAGGACATCGAATTTGGTTTTTAGTGTCACCCAAATAAAAAAAGAAGCACCACCTATTCTACACTGACCAGCAAAGTAGAAGGTATGGAAAATAGTCTTTTGTGTGGATAGAAGGACAGAAAAAAAGCCCCCTGAAGACTTGAAATCATAGTCGAAAGGCAGCAGATGTTACCCTGCTGTGGTTGAAGGGCTAATCTGTTGGCTTCTGACATTAGGATAAGAAGCACCACTTGGTTAGCAGGTCCTATTTAGCATCATATCTGTCAGTGGGTAAATAAATATCTTGTTGAAAATTATGCGTTTTCCAGGTAACCCACATTCCCTCCATGTGATGCCAGAAGAAGAGCCAGTCAAAGTAGAGAACAGAAACCCAGTCGCCTTTAGTGTTGAAATTCTCGATGAGGCTGGAAACATCACTGCTCACCCCAGACAGATAGTTCACTGCAAGGTATCGACATGAGTTTGTTGGGAAATCATCAGATGTGTGTGTGAAGACATTCAACAGATATCTAAAAAAAATTATATGCATTTATAGATAATAAATTTATGGATATCATAGAATGAAAAATGGTAAATAAATTCTAGCTTGTTATATATAGATGTTTTCTGTTATGATAAATTAAAGGTAATATCTAGTAAAATATTAATATACACGTAACAAAACAAACAAAAGAAGCAAACAAGAGTCCTCAAAAAAAAGACCAAACCTGTCCATAATGTCCACATCAAAAATCTGTATTTTTAAAAGTAGCACCCTTGCTGCAAGAGTTTCCCATTTTGTCTTACAGATTTTTATTAAAACTGTGTATTAGTTTCAGAAGTAGTCATTGTTTAGTTTGTATGTGCACCAGCTCAACAAAGACTCCTTGTGAATTGGAAAATTCTTAATAACAGACATATTCTTGTTTGTCACCATGATAACATGTAACTTTATCCTAGCTATAAGTCCAACTCACCCCACTGACTGAAAGTAGAGGAGGGAAGAGACTGAGGATATGTGTGAGGCAGCAGTTGCTCAATGACATCCCTGGACCACAGAGAAATGGAATGACTGGACACCTGTGCTTCAGAAGGGTATTTTGAGGTGGAAGACTTCCCCCTCCAGAATCCTTTGAAGCAAACATTAGTGTGGTCAAGGAACATGTTGATCCTGAGCTGTATCAGTTCAAGTCCCAGTAATGCCTGAAGCTGGAGCACTTAGAGGCAAAGTAATGGAAGTGCAAGAGAAGATGGGAGCAGTCTCTAAGGCTACGTTCACACTGCAGGCTCAGGTGACCCAAATCGGATTTTTTTCCCCTATGTGACCTTTATCTGATCTTTTCATGACAGTCTGAATGACACAGATCCGATTTTTTCAAATGCGACCCAGGCCACTTGGATATGTGGTCCTAATTCCGATCGGATCTTTTGCCATGAGACTTCAGTCTGAACGGCCAGGTCACATTTATCCCACCTATATGTGATCTGTACACGACAAACGTCACTCTTCTGCGTTCAAGCAAAACACGTCTTCGGGCTGCGGAAGACGTGTATCTTGCCGTGAGAGTGTTAAAAAGAGGCGCTCACATATGTACATAAAGGTCGCCCTTGTCATTTGAAAATTCTGAATGAAGTCCGCATCTGCGAAGCCTCTCACATCACTATCCCACCACTCCTGGCTGCGACTCCGCACCCACACAGTTCTCTGGACAGACGTTGCTGCCACTGCCCCACAAAACGGCCAAAATCCTGGCTCTCTTCCTTCTTTGACCTTCTCCTTAAAACGATTAAGTTAGAAATATGCTGTTAGCGTCCACGTTTACTTCCGTAAACACTGAACACGCTCTCTGCGTGTGTCGTTGTTGTGTCCTCTTCTGCGCATGCGGGAACCTTTTGGGTCGTGTGAGGTTCACACAGGAGATCACATACAACTTGTATGATACAAGTCGCATTTAATTAGAAATGTGAACGAACTCGCAAAAAAAATCGGATTTCACAAAAAAAATCGGAATTGAGCATTAAGCCCTGCAGTGTGAACATAGCCTTAGTAGTGCTGTAACTATTGAATGAGGGTCTGAAGCTAAGGAATGCAGTCCGGCGGTGCTTCCACAGTCCAAACCATGGCACAAAAATGAACAAATACTTTCTACCTAATTCTTTAGTTTTTTCCAATTTCTACCTTTGAGAAATTGTAATAATTTATATTTCTTGTAATTATTATTTTATTTTTATTTTTATTATGTTTTATACTATTTAATAATGAGATTGGATTCATGTTAGCTGAACTACAGTGTGCACACCTGAAGCATGGAATTTATATTTCATCACTTTTCAAGCAAGCTAAAATGAGATATAATTCAAGTACAGCATTAGTCTCCCCATTTAATTTCTCGTATGTCCTGAATTTCAGCCTTTGTGATTTTCTTACTGTGCTGTTTCAAATTGTGAACTTAATTCATTCTTCAGCCCTTCTTGGTTGACTCTTCCTCATCTTTTTCTTGGTACATTATTAGGTTGAGGAACTTCCACCGGTGACAGTTGACTGCAGCAACACAGGAGCTGGCCAGCTTACGACAAAGCCCATAAACCTGAAAATAATCGATGGGCAGCCACAAGTGCGCAAAGCTCACTTTGAGATCCCTGTAAGTTTTTGAAGTACAAAAAAACTACTCTGTTTGATAGAATATTCTTTTAATTGAAGTTTGCAGTGTCTTCATTCTTCCTTGTTTTTCTGTTAGAGTCAACGGCACGTAGCGTCAGTCATAAGGGAGCTGAAGGTGAATCCCAGCACACGAGTGACCATGATGGAGGTCTACAGTGCAGATGCTGACAAACTTGTGCTGAGGAACAATGACAAGATAAATTGGGTAGTAGGAGGAGTGCTGGAGAACCTGTTCTACAGACTGTATGATGAGGCTGGCAGTGAGGTAACGGTCAGTGCTGAAATAGCCTCCATGATCAAGGTGAGTCTGACATATACTGTGTCTTCTTGCTGGTTTTTATTTTGGAGACATTGTAGTTTATTGTTTAAGTGGTGATAAATGAAACAAACCGCATATAGCAATAAATAAAACCTTTACATGCTATTGTATTTTATAGCTTTCTGCTGCACTCTGACTGTGATCCCTGATTTTCAGGTGAGCTGGATGGCAGATGTAGATCTGGAAGATTTGATCCAGGGAAAGCTGCCTGATATCCAGGTACCCACACGGGTGAAGGAAGAGCATGTTTTCCAGGTGTCCTACCATGACCAGAGTGTCTCTGTCTCCTTCACCATAACGTAAGCTCCATCTCTGACTCCAAAACCCCTTTCAGACTCTTAGGCTGCTTTGTTTAGATCATGTAACGGCAACTGAATGTGTTGAATGTGTTTGCAGTAGATGCAACTCTCCTGTCTGTACACTAAATATGAAGTTACTGTCAGGGACTGATGGGTCTGAACCCAGAGTGCAGGCACACAGTTACAGACAGGACAGGTCGAAAGGATTTTATTAAAACACCAGTTACACGATACCAGCTATCTGGAGTTCCCGATGATTTAATCATGATTATTAACAACAGCTGCAGGAGAGCAGTGCAGACAAGAGAGTACTGAATGGTGAGGAAAGAGAGAGGGACAATAAAAGACTGAGGGGAAGAAGGAGGTAAAAGGAGGTCAGGTGGGGACTGATGCAGAAACCAGGGAGAAGGCCAGGCAGGGGCCCTGACAGCTACAGTAGTACAGCTGCTTATCTTAGTATAATAACTGATAATCTTGTCTGACCCTGGCCAATGCCAATAAGAGCCTCCTACTTGCACCTTTACCCCTCTGAACCCAAGCAGCTTGTGGATGTTATCTGGTGACTCTACATGCTATAGACATTTCACTACTTACATTTTTGTTTTTAAAATTTTGTCATGTTCGTATCCTCAGATTTTAAGTGAGCACAGATCATTTTAACCATCAGAAGATGAGTATAAAAAAAGCTTTTCAGTCTAAAACTCAGCAAATACATCCTTCTGTACAAAGATTGTCAACCATCTCAGTAAAAGAAGAATAAGAACGGTGAGATTTTGAGTAGAGTAAAACTGTCATTCATTGTTCACAGCTGAGTCACTAATAGCCCTACAGTTGTGTAGATTTATTTAGTTATTTACCAAATCTGGTCGGTGCAAATGGATTATTTCTGGCAAATATTTGCATGAGATGGATAGGTTAAAGTTTTTGATGACATATAGTATTAATCTCAGATTTGGTTCAACTCATGGGAGAGTTGAATATCCAATGATTCTTACTGTTTTTGCAATTTCTAACTCTGATAATTGGTGCAATTTTGGAAATTTTTAAAGGACAAACAAAATCTAAACCTGCTTCTGGGTCTTGCGTTTCAGAGGGTTAAAGGTTACAATTTAGCATGTTTTATTTCCTTTGTTTATGTTGTTCAATGAGTGAACTCTAATAACACATTGTGCCTCAAATAGATTCAGAATAGCTGTTTCTTGCCTTAATGCTAAGCTAATCAACTAAATAATCTCATATCTGTAGTTATACATTTAACCAACAGATATGAGACTAGTATTGCTCTTCTAGTATCTTTCTCATCTAAATCTCCACAGGACAGCCGATAAGTATTTTTTAAAATGTAAGACTTTTGCTTTAAAATCCAGATGTGTATCTCTTAAAGTCTCCCTCCTTCTCCTGCAGTCCTCATCCAGACGAACCAACACGGCTAAAAGTAACTCTTCCCCAAAGCACAGTGAGGCTCGGTGAAGTCCTACCTGGAAACATCAGTGAGTTTGATCCTGATCAATCATACTTATGGCACAATTATTTAATTTACTGCATCTTAGCTGAGACAAAATGTTTTCCTCATGCAGACTTGGAGCCTGTGGACCAGTATGACAACGTCACCAAGACGCTTAGCCCCACCTGTGTGAGGGACATGAGTGTGGAAGCTGAAGGTCTGGATAAATCTTCCATCATCTTTACGTGGCAGGTAGGAACAGAGACAAAGGGAAAGTACACTTTCTCATGCAGATGTTGAAAGAACTGTGTTCCTGAGAATTCAAATGTAGTTGTTCACTCATGCTACCTTCATTTGATCTGAGCTTTCTCCTAGACAAACAAGGCCACATTTATTTACAATTACACTGTGTATGAAATGTTCTGTGATCAGATTTAGGTCCAGATGTGCAACGTATTTTCCTGTAATTAAAGGCACACTGAAGGTGCCTTTCTGCCTGTACACTGACCTCTTCAAATCTATAGCATCTCCCCACTGCGACATCATGTAGAGCCTGGTTCTGGTTGCATGCGTGAGAGTGTTAAACAAAAAGGTTAATAAAGCTTGAGTTCGTCAGATAAGGAACGACTCAGAAGTCGTTATTCTTCCTCTGTGCTTGGGCAGCATCAGAAGCATTCCTGATGAAAGGATGGGGCTGTTTGTTCAGAGGTCATTGTAATGCTAGGAATTAAAGGAGTTCTGGTTTATAATCTGTTAATGACTATCCCTTATAAATTCAGACACAGTGTAAGTGCTTTGTTGTAGAGTGCTGACAGTTGGACATCTTTGGAAGGCAGTGACATCCCTCATACTGTTAGGATATGTTAGTTAGTTCATGGACATGTGGCTGTTGCTAAAGTAGTCAAGTCATGACATGTACTGTAGAATTTGTTAATCCTTGTACTTGACGAGAGTATTTACATTTTATTCTGTTACTACGTTACTGCATTTCAGAAGGCAGTTTTGTTCAAAGCTCTCAGCTGCATTCATTTTGTAACCTTTTGAAAGGTGTCTCATCTTTTTAAAAAATTGCCAAAATCATGCTATTTATTGGAGCCAGAAACTGTGAAAACAGATACTTTCGCTGGATTTTCAACTTTCCAAAGGTCCTTCAACATATCAGGTTGAAGGACCTGAATCACAGAGCTTAGTCAGCCTACCATTGTGATATTTCCTCAAAATCACTATATTCTATGTGTTTAAACGTAATCATTTTCATTAACCAGATTAGTTAAAAAAAAAAAAAACTTTTTGCTTGTCTGTCTAATTGAGAGACCATTAGTGATTGAGTTGCAACCAACACTTACATGACAAAAAATTCTGGGACTTTTTGGCTGAAGTGGGCTGAAACCAAAAGAGGAGTAAACCATCTATAGTATGTAGAGCTACCATTTTTGAACAACATGAACATGCTGTACCCATTCATTCCATGTTTTTAAAGTTTTTGTAAAGTAAATAAAAAATAAATTGGATAAGTGTTTTTTTATTATGAGGACTGGCTATATAACTTTGTTATACTGTACAGAAGACATTTTGCTTCTTGCCATGGTTGAGCTGTTTCCATAGAGGGGCAGGACTTTATATTTCAGTGAGAAATGACACCCAGATACTGCTTTCTTCAAAGGAATAACATTTACAATATTTGGCCAGTAAAAAACGACTATTACTGTTATGGATTATATATTTATATGTAAAATATAACATTTACTGTAATATAAGGGAAGGAAAAGCAGCAAAATGTCACATTTTAGGCGTGAAACCATCATTTTTGGTAATTTCGTTTGATTGAGGAATCGATTACTGCTTGTGTTATACAGTGAATGAAACTACCCAATATTACAGACTTCAGAATAGATAAATCACCTCAACTTGCTTTCCACAACATTACAATGCTGCTACAATGTTAATGAATTTGTAATAATTGTGCAAAAGTACTATTTATTTCAAAGATGCCCCTTTTTACTGAAATGTGGATTAATGAATGTAAAATATGCATTGATGTGACTTTCTGTTTCCTCCATCCAGTTGTATATTTGAAAGAACACGAATTTAAGTAGAATATTCAGTACATAAACAGCATATATCCATCCATCCAGCCATCATCTATACATCCTCATTAGGGTCACTGGGGGGGCTGGAGTCTATCGCTGACTCGGGCGAAGGCAGGCGACACCCTGGACAGGTCACTAGTCTGTCGCAGGGCTACATATAGAGACAGACAATCACACTTGCATTCCCACCTACGAACAATTTAGCATTACCAATTAACCTCAGCAGATTTTTGGACTGTTGGAGGAAGCTGGAGCACCCGGAGGGAACCCACACATCTACAGGGAGAACATGCAAACTCCATGCAGAAAGATCCAGGGAAGGTTGGGACGCAAACCGGGCATCTTCTAGCTGCTACCCACCAAGCCACTGTGCGGCCCATAAACAGCATATATATTAATACAATACTGACAAAAACTGTGCTAGTGGTGGTGATGCATTTACTGAAATAAAGGACTGGAAACTTTGTTTCATCACTGAGTAAATGTAAACTGTGTTTGTTCCAATCAGGAATGCAGCAGTTCAGTTGCAGTGACGGGAGTACGTTTCAATTCAGGACCTCTTGGCCACAGAGAGATGTGCTTCAAATACGCCACCTTTGTGGAGCGCATCAAGATTGAAGTGACTGCTGGCGTCCCTGCAGAGCTTAAGCTCATCAGTGGACCTGAGCAGGTAAAAAATGTTAAAAACCTTCTCTCACAGTTGCGTTCTATACTGTTGTTTTATGTTCACATTACTGATCATAGGAGCTCATGTTTTTATGTGTTTCTAAGCCTTTGCAGTTGTTCAGTGACCACAGTATTCCTGAACCTTTCCTCGTCCAGCTGTACGATGAGTGGGGGAACCCTTCTCCAGACAAGAGGGTTGTGGTTCAGTTAAGATCGCCCTCAACACTGAAGGTTAGCTTGACAAGCAGCACAATTACTATTACAGTTTTTGACAGCAGATTTGAAGCTTTTGAAATGCACAGAACAATGTAGTTGGAGAGATGGAATGAGATCTTTGTGTTGTTTTAGGTGACAGCGGCTGTTATGTCACAACCTGTGAACGCTCAAGGGAAAGCCTCTTTCACTGTTAAAAGTGTGAGCGGTCCAAAGTAAGTGCTTCTTTTTAATGCATTACAAAAAAGTAATTTTTTAATGATAGTAATGCAATAATAGCAGAGTGCATCATCAGTCATCAAATAAAAATCCTGTGATACTGTCCTCTCCATGTGCATGCGTGGGTTTTCTCCGGGCACTCCGACTTCCTCCCACAGTCCAAAAATATGCTGAGGTTAACTGATTATTCTAAATTGCCCATAGGTGTGAATGTGAGTGTGATTGTCTGTATATGTAGCCCTGCAACAGACTGGCGACCTGTCCAGGGTGACCCCTGCCTTCGCCCGAGTCAGCTGGGATAGGCTCCAGCACCCCCCAGCAACCCTAGTGAGGATAAAGCGGTGTATGGATGGATGGATGGATGATACTATCCTAAATTGAGACAGAACTGCTCTTCCACCAGTTACCAGTGTATGTTAATGTTGTGTTTGTCCACTAGGGGGTGCTATAAGCTTCAGTTTACAGGTTTCTTCAACAAGAAACCCATCCCTGGTCCATCAGTGAACCTCACTATCATCCCTGATCGCAGCAAACCTGTCAAACTGTCAGCTGAGTACGACAGTAACGTCAAGTTTCTTGCTGGAGGCATTTTCCCAGGTTTGCACTTGTGTTTGATCAGTTAATTCTCTTTCTCTGTCTGGCAGACTAAGGGTTTTTGTGTCTGTGCAGTTTTCTCAGTAACCGTGGTGTCTGAGGAAGGAAGTCCAATTACAACTTTCAACCCAACAGCTGTGTCCATGTTTCTCTGGCATGGAGTGTCATCAGGAGGAACACCACCACCAACAGTGGGTGACTGGCTGACTGGCAGGGAGACTGTGATTTATTTATATTTTTTAGCTTTTTTAAATCTAATATTTGTTGGATTGCATTCTCCTACATCTCTGTACAGGTCACCGAGCTGAAGTGTAGTAAACCGATGGAACATGACAAGGATGGCCGCTTTTATTTTAGGTAAACATGCTTCAACATCAGGTCTGTTTCTGCTCTGTTTAACTTGCTGCAGGATTTTTAAATGATCAATTTATTAAATTTTTTTGCTCTTACCAAGAGTTTCCTGAGACCATTGATGCCACTTGTGTGACTGTACAGTCAATATGAAGATAGCTTAGCACAAATCTGAAAGAGGGGAGAAATGCTAGCCTGACATTGTCCAGATTTAGCAGCATAGACTATATAAAGGTACTGCACCATTTTTACAATTTGGTGTTGATTCTGATTTAGCATGTGAGATGTGTTAACTCATAAGCTTTAGAGGTGTTGGTGCTGCATGCAAATATTGTTACTATGTTGAAAGCCAAACTTACTTTTTCCATCCATTTCCATTCGTTTTGCTAAAGTATAGTAAGCAAGTGACGTGCTTGTAGCAGCCTCAGGCTTGTAGTATATTAAAGGTTTCAACATATTTTTCAAGATGTAGAACTGTATCTTTTAAAGAATATGTTGTGTGTGTTTCTCTGCAGAGATGAACAGATTCCAGAACATGCTGGACCGCACGTCATACAGTTTTCTCTGCGAGAAACTAAACTTTTGTTTAGTGATCAGGTTGGTTTGAAAATACTGAGCATGTAGTCAAAGCATCACAACACATTAACAAGTTATTTCTAGACACTGTCCGGAATAAATTGCCCAGAAATTTCTGACTGTTACACTTTTATTTTGTGCATCATCACAGCCCCAACCGGTTCTGGGCATATTTTTCTCCTGTCATACTTGTATTCACTATGGACCAATTTTTTACTGCATCTCCTGTGTTTTTTCTGCATCTCTGTAGAAACATCATAACCATGGCTAGAGGAGGAGAGAGATCTAAAAATGTCTTCTGTGTAGTATGATACAGTTATAATGCCATAATGCTAGAAAACAAAGAAACAAAAGAATAAATTTTAGCTTCCTTAATTATGTATTTTAGACCAATAGGAAAAATCTGGAATCAGCATGTACAGAACTTTTCAAAATGCCCACGGTTACCAGTACTGAAAAGAAAAGATGAATCTACATACTATAGATATAGTTCTTCTTATTTTTGATTTGTTTTCAGCCTTCTCTTCTGTTTGCTCTCTGTAAATTCACAAGCAGTTGCTGCACAATGCATGCCTATTAGGTTTCTGTCCAACTTGATCTGGAATTATCCCTGAATCGCCATCTTTTGGTGGTAGGGGTTTGCTTTGCCCTGTGATCCTGGGAACTATGTTGTCAGGGGCAAATTCCCTGGTAGGCTCTCTCAGGGCAAGTTGGTCCTGGGGGAGGAATCAAACAAAGGGAAATTCATACCTCTCAAAAAACACCACAGCACCAGTCATGGTTCTCTGCTGGAAAAACGGTGTTTTAAGTATCTAGGGATCTTCTTCATGAGTGACAGGAAAATGGAGGAGGATAAGCAGCTTAGGTCATCATAAACAGCAATGCAGGTGTTGTACTAAACTGCCATGATGAAGAGGGAGGTGAGCCAGAAGGCAAAGCTCCAGATTTACCAGTCCACCAACAGTTAACTTTTGTCGTTAGCTTTGGGTAGTGACAGAAAGAACGAGATTGCAAGTACAAGCAGCGGGAATGAGTTTCTTTCATAGAATCGCTAGGCTCACCCTTAGATATAGGGTGAAGATTCCAGGAAATAGGATACAGGTGTTGAATTCCAATTTTCAATCCACCTGAACATCATCAAAAGCATGTTACCTGGGCTAAGAGGAGAAAGAACTGGATTGTTGATGAAAGTACATTTTGCATTTCTTTGGGAAATCATAGTCCTGGAGTCTGGAGAGACAGCAGAGAGCCACAGGATCAAAGTTGCTTGGAATCCAGAGTGACGTTTCCACAGTCATTGATGATTTGGGTGCCAATGTCATCTGCTGGTGTTGATCCACCTGCATAATCAAGTACAAAATAAATGCAGCCAGCTACCAGCAGATTTTGGAGCACTACACACTTCTATCTGCTGAAGAGCTTTTTGGAAATGCAGAGTTTGTCTTCCGGCAAGACCTGGCATTTCCCCACACTGCCAAAACCACTCTAAAATGGTTCCTGAACCATGGCATTGCAGTGCTGACCAGATCTGAACCATACAGAAAATCTGTGGATTACTATCAAAAGGAGTATGGGTTGAGTCACACCAAACAAGAAAGAATACCTAAAGGTGACTATCAAGACAACCTAGACATCCATTACACCTCATCAGTGCCACAGGCGGATTGCCTCCATGCCACGCTGCATTGTTGCAGTAATTCAAGCAAAGGGAGCCCCCACCAAGTATTGACACATGAACATACTTTATACTTTTTACTGCATTATAACCTTTTTTAATCCTTTGTAATATTAAAATATTTTGAGATTGATTTTTGGAGGGTTTCTTGAGCTGTAAGCCGTTATCAGCAAAGTTAAAACAAATGAAGACTTGCAATATTTCAACGTATGTGTATGTATGAGTCGAGAATACATCTGTATATTTTTCACTTGATGATTTAATTCCTTAAGATTTAAGTATCACCAAAAATTCTCGTAAGGGAAGTGAGGAGTGAGTATTGGAAATTAGCATTAGTTCAGATATTTTAGCGCTGGCAGTCTGAATGTGTGACGGATCAACAGTAAATGCTATTGTCTCCCATTTATTTATGCTGTATTTGACTGTTTCAGTGTTTTCTCTTTATCTGTGTAGGCTGAGAGGGACAGGTTTGGTCATATGATTTGTGTGTTGCCAAAATATTCATCTGATTCTCACTGAGAGAAAAGACAGACCTCAGCATTGTTTCCTGTCTCCTAGATTCCTATAACTGTGGTGGCCAATCAGCCTGTCAAACTGGGACCCGACTCTCAGCCCCAAACCCCAGTTGTTTCCAACAGTAAAGACATCACCAGCCGAACCTTGGTTGAGAATATGACTCTGAGGATAATGGTGAGCTTAAATCCTCTGAAGACTTTAGAGTTATTGCAAATAAGCAGACACTGCCTTAACTTAATTAAATTAATAAAAACACTGAGAAGTAATAATTTTGTGATGCGGAGCTGCACTGAGTTGACTTGATTAATTCCAGGATTCACATGGAAACCCAGCAGGGCAGGACCTGAACGGGAGGGTCTCCGTCTCTATAAAGTGCACCAATGGAGATAAAAGCAAAAGCCTCCCTTTGTTTGCAGGAAAAATTCACACTTTCCGGCTTGACTTGGTGGAAGGAAAGGCTCACGTCACTGTGAGTGACCACGCTTCTTAGGATGAGCTTTGTTTTGGTGTTCTGGAGCCCGGCATACAATAACTGTACACTTTCTCTTCCCAGAGACTGGCTATCATGGAGAACAGTCCTGGTCAGAATGGCAGCGCATACACACTCCTCTTCCAACCTGAAGTGCCAAATGTTCCCACGCCATTGAGTCCTTTTGAGCTCCAATTCCATTTTTACAATGGTATGTATTTACTAAGAAAGCCCCGCTGCTGGGATGAAAGTGGTGCATCAGTGAAACAATGTCTCTGAAACTGTTTTAAGTGGACAGATGATTGAGGAGGGGGTCGTAAAAGTTCATACATATAGCATGAGTTTAAGTTAACAGACGTTTGTTGAAATCAAAGCAAGACTACTACTGCATCTAATGCAGTGTGTAAGCTTCGTCAAAATCTCTGGTGGCCCGTACAGGAAAATACGGGCCACCAACTCTTGCCAAATCTAAATTTCTGGTATCCCGTACAAAAAACTAGTGGCCCGTACTTTGCGTTGTTTACATAAAATAAAAAAATAAATATAACTTCTCAGGAAGTCAATTTCTTTTAATGAGCTCTTCTCTTAAAACCTGCTTACCATTAGAATCGAAATAATCAGTCTCTCATTACAACAAAAAAAATCAGTCTCTATTCATCTTTACAATCACAACTTAGTTGAACTAGATGTCCATCTACATCAACTCATCAACATCTTCAAATTGTGCCAGTCTCTTGAGCCCAGCAACTGCTAAACCTCCACACGGACCCCGCTGAATTGTTAATTGTAATCAACGTTGTGGGAGAGAGGAATAACATTGTGGAAGAGACCAAAAGTGAGTATAAAACACCCAAAATATGTTTTTGTACTAGAGGCTAAATGCTGTGGTTTATTTTAGTATGACAGAGAAGAAACATTTTCATTTGTATCCCGCTCTGTAAGTCTGGATGGGATCTGTAGTGACTTTGTGCATGTGCGATTCATGGCCACAGAGTGATGTGTCCTCTAATCCAGGGCTCCAGACAAACTCTTTTTCCTAGGAGCACAGTGGCACCTAACTTAACATTTTAGGAGCGCAACCAGAAAATTTAGGGGCGCACACCAAAATCGACTTGCAAAGTAAATATTCACATTTCCGCTCATTTTCACTGTATTACTGATAAATACTTGCATAGTAAATGCGAAACTATGTATTCAATTAACATTTCACTGTGCAGCACTTGACAAAACATAACAAGAAAAGCACTCAGAGAGCGCAGTACTCCGCCAAGGCTGCTCAGTCGATGTATAATTTCCAACGGATGAAATCTCTAATAAAAAAGACCTTGTGCTGAGTACAGGCATGTGTTATGCATGTGCACGTTATGTATTTATACCAAATCGCGTGTAAATTACTCTTATAAATGTCTGTTGATCAGTTCATCAATTTTGGCAAGACTGGGGGGCAAATAATGTGAAGTTCCTGCTGTTTCACAAAGCCTTCATTTACGTTCAGCCTTATTTTGAACACAAATACACCTTTCTATCCTTCACTCCTTTCTTGTCCCCATTCCAGCTGCTTCTAAGTTTAGACACATCCTTCCCTAGACAGCAACAGTGAAACCGTTTTCTTTCGTCTTTACGTGAATTTTCGGACTTTTCAGCAGCGTCTTCATCATGTCAAGAGACCTCTCCTTAGAGAGACACTTCCTGTGCTGCTGGAATGGTCACAAACCAAAAGCCCGTATCATTAAAAATACGCCTTCAAAATAAAAGCCTGAAAGGAACGGTTATTTTAGCATTAGCAAAACAAAGCTCGCCTTCTTCTTCTTTGGTGTTCGTCTCCTTTCTTCTTCTTTTGGAGTTAATGTCAGTTGGTTAACAAGCTCATTTGCGCATTACTGTCTACTGGGCTGAAGTGTGGAGCAGCAGTTTGTCAGCAACAAAAAATTTATTTATAAGATGCTTGTCGCCTGGCCAGGTGATGAGAAATGTATAAATTGTATCCGTTTATCGCCCAGGCATCGTTCTGGTCGCTTCGGGCGACTTGGTGACCGCGAACCTTACACACAATCCAGTCTGAATATTGTGAAATTGTGATTTTTTTTTTGTAATTCAAAAAGGTACACTTGCATATATTCTATATTCATTGCATGTTAAATGAAGTATTTCAAGCCTTTTTTTGTTTTTTATGTAATTTTGATTACTTTGACTTATAGCTTAAAAAAATCAGAAATCTCGTATTTCAGATTTTGAGAGTATTTCCTAACATCAGTCAAAAGAGGATTTACCGTACAGAAATGTTAATCTTCTAAAGAATATGTTGATTTACGCCCTCAATACTTGTTTCGGACTCCTTTACCATGAATTGTTTCATCAATGTGGTGTGACATAGAGCGGATCAGCCTGTGGTACTGCTAACATGTTATTGAAGCCTAGGTTACTTTGACAAGCTTGTCTTGCTTGTCTTCAGCTCAAGCAGAGTAATATCATGATCATCACACTATTTGGTGGTAGTTTTGGCTTTTAGCGTAGGTGTTAAGTACTGCTGGAACAGGATATCAATCTCCACAAAGCTCCACAAAGTGCTCTAAAAATCTCCTGGCAGATGAAAACACAGTGGACCATCACCATCAGATAACATGACACCTCAAATCATCACGGACTGCGGAAACTTCACACTGGACTTCAAACACTTTTGATTCTGTGCCTCCCCAGTCTTCCTTCAAATAGTAGGACTTCAGTTTCCAAATAAAATGCAAACACTTCAGTTCTTTTTCTCCTCAGCATAGGTAAGATCTTCTGACATTGTCCCTGGTTCAGTAGTGTCCTAATATCAAGAATGTGACAGTTGTAGTTCTTTTCCTGAAGAGGTCTGTGCTTGGTGGTGGTTGATGCAATGACACCAGCCTCAGTTCACTGGTGAAATTCTCCAAAGTTCTTGAATAGACTTACATGTTTAAACCACAGTTGCTGTTAACATCTCTCTTGTGTTTCATGAGTTGATTTTTTTTATGATTCTCCTCAACAATACCATAATCAGTTTTGATACCTAATTTTATTGTGATTATTGATCCTCCAAGCTATGGTACCAGCTGGCATATTAAGTAAAAAACAATGAAAATGGCCATTTTTGACAAGTAACTCCATCATGATAAAGTAACTTGAGCCAGCATTGTCCAAAGGGAGGACCGAACACCAGCACCAATACAAGGGCACAAAGAAAATCCAGTCCCTCCTTCATTTTTCTGTGGTGGTAGAAATCTCAGACCATTATCTCAAAATCCACCAAAATGAAAGCAAAACTATCTGCAGTGCACAGAAGTGTACTGCAAAGCAAGTCTGATATAGCCAGGCTTTCTTTGTGTAAACTGGATCATCAAAACCCAAATTCCCAACAATCAATCATGTGACTCTTCTTGTTCACAAAGTGGACTGATGGTGTGCTGCCCTTCAGTCAAGACTAATAGGTTGTTGTAATAGGGGGGTTATGAGGAATATACAAATAATTTTACAATGAAAAACACGTGATGCAAGAGAAGAATGTTGATAGAAAATTGAATCATGTAAGTTGAACATACTGCTTTTACAACACAGTGCATGTCAATGCAGTCACTTATTTACAGTTAGAGATCTACAACTTTAAACTTAATTCATTAAAACGTGAGACTCAAGAAGTGCAATTACATCTGACACTGTCCCATAATGAAAGATAGAACAGAAAATCCTCTCGACTAGATTGGCTGTGCAGCATCAGTTACCATGGTGATCTAGCCAGCTTAAAGGAGAGCCATCTTTGTGACATTGAAAACTGTGGTTTTAGATTCAATAGACCTTACTAAAAGATCAACCTCGCTTCGTGGTACAGCCTTCTGCTGTTATTTGAACTTGCCTTCTGATGTTTTATTCTATTCACCCATTTTAGATGCAGAGAACCAAATGAAAATGTCTGCATTGAGCAAGAAGAAAGATGAGCTCACTGTTGCCATTTCTGCACATGAAGACAAGCAAGCTAAATTGAAGAAACAGCTTGATTCAGTAACATGTAAGATTTGATGACAAAGAAATATTGAGATTTTATATATGAGTGACAGAGAAACAGAGATATGTATAAAATAATTTGAATTGTTTTCATATTAGTGCCAATCTGCTATCACTGAGTGTGTATCAAAGATAACATTCTTCTTTTAACACCTGATGCCAAAGAATATCATCATGTTTTTGTTTCTGCTAAATGTGACTTAAATGTCTCCCATTGAAAATATTTCTCCCATACCAGCTCAACTCCTCGAACACAGTAAAAAAGAGAACAACCTTAGAAATAAGCTGAACAGAAGGAATATGACAATCACACAACCTGTATCTGTAAGTTATTAATTCTAGCCACACTACTGTAGAAATTCAATCTCATATGTATGTATCTGGAGTTGACATTTGTGTATTTATAATTCTTTGTAGAGCCAAACTATCGACACACTCATAAATAAGAAAAGAGAAGAAGTTGATAAAATTCGGAATTCCAGAAGATCGTGCTCCATAAGTGAGAACTTTATGTTGCAGCCGGATGTTTTGGGAACGGTAATGGCACCTTTAAAAATCATTTGAGTGGTTTTTCAGGATTTATCATTTGGAGATGTATTTTACTCTTTACCTTTTGAACGCAGGTTGGCCACCTGGCCTTTGTGGAGGACGATACTGCTGCGTGGGTCATTTCCTGGCACATCAGGGGTTACATGGACTGTATCATAACCAAAACTAAAGAAGCAGCAGAGAGGATCCATAGAGAAACGCAGGGCAGGCAGCAGGTCATGGCTCTGGACAGCGTGTTTGTGCCACCAGGAAACAGGTTAAACACACATGATTGTTTTAAAATGAATGTTAAACTTTGATGATAAACACCATCATTCATTTCATTGCTGCTGCTGGCGTCTGAGTAGCTTTCCAGATGTGTGTCTTTTTGTTACAGTCTTTCCTGTTTTAAGCCTTCTTCCACACAGAAGGCTTTACAATGACAGCAATTTAAAGATCTGGTGGCAGTTCCTTCTTAAACAGGCTGTCTCAGAGTCGACAATAAGAGCGCCTACCGTGACATTACAGAAAATTATCCAGCAAATGATTGAAATTTTAAGAGTCTGCATCAGGTTACGATTTGACCTGCATGTAACTTAATATGACTGTTTTTTTTTATCATAAACACACCAGTGGGGAGGAAAAAACAAATAAAAAAAATCAACACTCTGGCAAACTGTCACACCTAAAACTATAAAATATAGTTTTTCATTCCAAATCTTTACATAACGTTACTTTGAGCTGCAATAATTAGTCCATTCAATTGATAAATAGGAAATTAATATGGAAATTTTTCTAAAAGATTGTCATTTGTAAAATACATATGCAAAATAAACAAGATTAACCTGAAAACTGAGTCTCTCTGGTTTGAGTTTTCGATAAGTCATCAGACAACACAAGATGTGACGATGCCACACCGGGAAACATTTTATTATTTTCTGCCTTTCTGTGGAACAAACTACTGCTCAGTTAATCAAGAAAGCAATTATCAAACTCATAGTGAAAAATAATAGTTCGTGTCTGCCCTTATGACAACAATGACAATGAGGGTTATGCGGGCAACCCATGCACAGGGGCTGGCCCGGGTTCAGTTCCGGCTCGCGGCCCTTTGCTGCATGTCTTCCCCTCACTCTTCTCTCTCCTTTCCTGTCTGTCTCCACTGCAACTATCAATAAATCCGAAAAAGGCAAAAAAAAACAAAAAAAACAAACAAAAAACGTTAAAAAAAAACAATGATGATGAGGAGACCAGAAGATTAGATAAGAGTTTTTAGTTGCAGAAACTGAAGCTAGGAAGAGAAAGAAGGGATTGGGAAGGATAACTACCAAGAATAACAGGAAATTAAGCTGATGATTTATGAAGTCATCCAAAAGATTAAGCAACATATTACAAACTCTGAGGATGATTGGGGAAACAACCAAACAAAAACCCAAAGCAAAAATGAGAAACCCATAAATTTAACGGAATGAGAATGAACCAGAACGAAGTACCACAAGGTTAGGAGCAGTATATGAATACTGCAGACTGTTCAGCAACAACAGTGGACCAGGAACCGAATGTGTGGTAGAGCTCAACTGATAAACTTAGACAAAGAGCAAAGGAATCCAGTGCAGAAACACACCATTCAATTCACTTCAGTTTTGTTTGTATAGCGCCAATTACAATTCAAATTGTCTCAAGACGCTTTACAGAACCCATATGCCTGAACCCCCAGAGCAAGCCCTAAGGCAACAGTGGCAAGAAAAAACTCCCTTTTAAACAGGCAGAATCCTTCAGTAGAACTTGACTCTTTTATATCGGGGGACCCATCTGCCGGGTTGAGAGGGACAGTACTGTGGCCGAGTCAGATAAACAGACTGAACACAAGTAAAGGGATAACTAGCAGCTACTATTAGCTAGAACACAAGGCAAGCAAATAAGCTACTCCACTTAACTGGCTGGCAGCCAGGAGTGAGTGAGAGGGGTCTTAGAGTCTATGGATGGAGGTGGAATGTAGTGGCGCAGCTTGTGGAAAGCTCTAGGCTTGAAGGCAGATGGTAGATCCAGGGAAAGGCATTCCAGAGGAGGAACAAGGTTCAGATTGGCAGCAGGTGCATCAGAGGGTAATGCAGGGGAACCAGTGAATGCATATCAAGATTGACAACCTGGCACTGAGTGGATGTCGCACATACTTAGGGAGAAAGAAGAGAGGGAGTTAGGCTATCAGCAAATCAGGGCAGAGGCAAGGATCCTTATACAAACAACTTTATGCCTTGAAGTTGAGAACATTCTTGAGAACATTGAGCACATACATAATTTATATTCCATAATTTGCCACAAATACTTGCATTGTGATTTTAATTCAGAGTTGAAAATGAACATCTGTGGTTTGATTTTTCTACTTTTAGGGAAAAACTTCAGAATATTAAAATTTAATTTGCTTGCAGGCCCCTGCCACATATCAGAAATGGTCGTCCACTCTTTGATCCGCATGGGAACCCGGTCTACGCCAGAGAGCTGCTGATTTGCCCCAATGACCAGGAGAGCTGTGGCATCGGTGAGCTGCCTTAGATGGATTTCTGCTGCTCAGTGTCACATTACAGAGTTGTTGTATCATGCCAGGCTTATAGTAGAGTCCAGAACCTGTGTGGTTGCCCAGAGGCGTCCAGATCACTGTATTTCCCTGCCACTCGTGCAGAGTTCAGAGTAAGTGTTTCCACCTGGGATCCAACCTCACCAGGTGGAGGGGGGTTTACAATTCAAAGTAGTTGCCATTTAGATTTACATAGCTTGCCCTGGTGTAGCAGAACCATACTGAGACATGAGTATGGAATTTTTCTCTCAATAGTTAAAAAAATTACAAACAGGTCTGAAAGTTTTTGGCTTGTATTTTTCCCTTCAAGTGTTTAAAAACTTCCTGGGAGAAACTATTCTGATTGATGACCTGCAATCTGCAAACAGCTACAGGAGAGCGGTGAGTGACGCTTACTGACAGAACGGTGTGGTGTTAACTGGCTGGTGGTCGTTTTTCCTCTAAATGAGTCGTTTCTTACAGGTGGTGCAGAACAAGTCGCCGTGTCCCACCATCCTGACCAGGCAGGGGGACAAAATCGATGGCAAGGGCGTGTTTGGAGGTGCACAAAACAAAGCCCCACACACACCGACATGGCCACTGTTTGGAGCCCCCTACCATACTCTTACTAGAGACATAGGTGACATCTGCTGTCATCATATTTTAAAGTTTTTTCTGGTCTTATTCAGTCAGATTGTGCTTTAACTTATGTGTTTCTGGGGGCATTTTTGGACAGAGCTGCTCCAACAGTACCAGCTAGCTGTGAGAAAGAGGGAGGATGCAGAAAAGGAGCGAAATGATCTCTTAAAAAGCCTTAATTCTCCTGAAATGAAGATGAAGAACCAAGAAATGGAAAAAAAGAAGAAGCTGTTGGAGGACATTGAAAAACAACTAGGTATGTTTGTTGGCCATAGAGTGAGCTTTTTGCATTTTTATTCCTATAGTATTCTTGATTTGTAGCCACTCTTTGTTCTTCCAGCTTCAACACCAGTAACACCAGTGAAACGAGGTGCTGTGGATGCTGGTGAGCCATCTGGAATCGTGACAAAGAGAGCAAGGGAGAGATCCACATAAGAGACTCTAATCCAACCTGAGAGTTTGACCGCAAACGTCTTTTGTAATTTTCTTTATTTTTAGTTTTGAGCTACAGTAATAAATGTCATCTTTTCAGAGATTAATTACTGTGCCATTGAAAGAGAAACAATCATTATCCAAATGTAAGGCCGATGACAATGTTGTATGCGAGAGACAGCTGGATGTGGATTGTGTGTGTGAGACGGGTGGGAGAAAATGGAAAAAAGGCATCTGTCAGTACTGGAGGGGGTCCTGAAACGTCACATCCAAGGATGCTGGAGGGAGCTTGTTCAGATCTGCGCACCACAGAGAGGGAGCAACCCGCAGAGCCTTGACTGATCTCCAGACTGCAGACTTTACTATTGATTACATGTAGCTGAGTAAATCATTTATTTTGGTGAACATTCTCAAAATGTTAGCAGAGATGAATTCCACAGCAGTTCTGACGTGGACACCCAGTGCTAGACCGGAATAATTTCAGAACAGTGGGGCATCAGTCCGGTTTGACTGGAATCACTTTATTTTTCTCAATAAGACAGGCAATAACAAGGGCACCAAAGGAAACAGTATATAAGCAACAGCCCCTAACCCTAACCCTTTAAATTTTGTTGCAGGCTTTGCCATAACATCTGCAACCATCAGGTCTGTTGGACAATACCCCAAACTTATTTTCCCCATCATTTACAGTTGACCTTACAAAATGATATTTGATTTCAACATGCTTGCATCTCTGACTGTTCACAGGATTTTTAGCTAAAGCTATTGTACCCTGATTACCCTCATAGACTTTAGGAAGTGTGTCGTTACATTTGTCCATGCCCTAATAGCTGCACTAGGTACATACATTCCTGAGTAGTAGCAGCTAACACTATGTATTCAGCCCCAGGTCTGGTCTTGTACATGTTGCAAGATAAAGTAAGCTTCCAAGGGGCTTTCTGTATTTTCTATCACACATTTTTGCATCATCAGCGTAGTTCAGTTTTTGTTCACAAGGTTTCCCTTTAGCTTTACAAATTTTGCATGTCAAATTTTTCAAGAATCCTTTCAACGTATTTCTTTTGTGACATTTTTACATGTCCATCACTTTGCTCAAAATCAGTTCCAAAGAAAATGTGTCAGTTTTCCAAAGTCTTTCATCTTGAATCTTGCTGTGAGCATTTCTTTCACAACATTCAGTACATTTTCATCACTTGCAGCAATTATTAAATCATCAACCATATTATCATGATCACTTTCTCATTGTCTGTCTCCCTCATGTCAACACAATGATCACCTGGGCTTTGTGGAAAAATTGTTTTATCTCAGGTATTTAAGTAGAGTCTTGTTTCAATTTCTGCCGGATTTTTTTGTCCATATAGCAACTTTTCCAGCTTATACATCAACCTTTCGTTTGTGCTAGATTTCTCTTCATAACCTTCTGGTGGTTCCAAGTAAGTCTTAAAATCTATTGGTGCATGTAGGTAGGCAGTTTTGACATCCATCTGATGTAAGATCAGGTTTTCCTGTGCTGCTTTTTCCATCATCTTACACTGGCCATGTTGGCAGTAGGAGTGAATGTTTCACCATAGTCTGCACCTACTTTTTGACTGTATCCTTTGGCTACATATCATGCCTTGTATTTGTGAGTTCCATCAACATTGTTCTTGATAGCATACACCCATTTACCCCCCCCCCCCACTTTCTTACCTTCAGGCAATTTTATCAGGGTAAATGTTATTTTCTCTCAGTGACTGGATCTCTTCATCCATCGCATTTACCCATTTCCTTGATTTAGGTGAGGTTACAGCTTTCCTTAATGTTAAAGGTATGTTTCACATCAGTTTGTAACATTAATCTATGTTAATCTGTACCTGATCCTCACTTTCATCACTAAATACATATTCACTAAAGTAACCTGGCTTGTTTCTCACTCTGGAAGGGTGAGAAAGGCTTGTGCTCATGTTTGGTCTCATCTGTCTGTCCTTGGCTGTTCACCTTAGGTATAGTGACTGAAACCTGGTTTCCATTATGTATGGACTCTGATCATTTCTTTGTCTATTCTTGTTCACCCTGTTCTGTACCTCAAAGTCATCATCATCAAATGTTATGTCTGTCTGTGTCAGATGTTCAACAGATGTTTTGATTACAAACTTCACCAGTCTGTGCTTCTCCACCTTCCCATTGTCAGGAGTGGAAACCATGTAGGCTGGGTTGTTCTTGTCATAAGCAATAAATATTCCCTTCTCACTCCTTGAGTCCAGTTTTCTTTTGTCCTGTTTATAAGCATATCATACTGATTTAAAATTTATTACGACATTGAAGTGAATTTTGATTTGAATTTTAACTGGTAAAATTTACATTTTAAAACGTTTTAGTGCTGGGCAATGATTCACATTTTAATCACGATTAATCACATTTTTATTTGTAAAATTAAATAATGAATTTAAAAGTAATGTATTCTGCACTTTTATTTTGAAATTACTGCTATATGAAAAAAAATGCAATCAAATTTGATTTGTAAACAAAGTGTTTTAATGGCAGTATTTCCTTTAAAAAGTAGCAGTTAAAACATTTCTTGGAAATCTCAACCTAAACATTAATGTAGTCAAATCAACTACAACCAAAGCAGTTTGCCACGGCATGGGTGTCTTAACGTTTTATCTGGTTTGTAATAGAAAAACAAGTTACCCTCAGAGTCCAGAGCCACGATCATACAATTATAACAGAAACCTTCCCAGCAACAGCAAGTTAACATTTATACATCATTCTTATCTTTTCTCTGAACAGGTACCAGCAGAAACATTTTTCTTTTATCGAGTAGCACATTCAGTAGCAGCTGTCCCAGTTACAGGTAAAGTGGTCGAACACAAAAAATAATAGTACACAGCTGGGACTGACTGTGCAGAAGACGTCTGTGTTTGTACTTTTTCTTATTGGACTTTTGAGACTTTAAGTGAGTGAACTCTGCCCAGAAGCTTTCTGAGGAGGTGTCTTTGTCCGGATATTCCTGCTGGTTCTGCTGACTGCACCCCGGGACGAACTCAGCATCTTGTCCGCATCGTTTTCTCACACAGTGCAAAACTGTGGTCACGTCATGCCGTCTTTCGTTTTCGTGTGGTCAAGCCAGCCGCTCCAAGATCTTATGTGTGCGACTCGTACAGACTTTATGGCAAACGCACAGAAAAAAGTGGGGAAGTCAGTGTGACTTACAAAAGCGAATGGAAACTTCTGGTTTTCAAAATAAAACGGGTGAATAAAAGAGGTGTGTGTCATAGACCAGACTGAGATATACTATCCTGTGTTAAATTTGAGCCAATAGGTCACATGACCTGGGAGCGATTGAGCAGAAAATGCAAAATTCACAGTTAAATATTAATATAAAATATACAAAGTAACCAAATGGAATAAAAAGTACAGTGTCTTGATCACTATGTGTCATACTATAATCCTGAATACATTTGGAGTCTCTGGGTCACATTAACCTGGCAGCGATTGAGCTAAAATTCTAATATTTACAGCAAAAATTTATATTAAATTCATTAAGTATCCAAATCGAATACAAAAGTGGGGTGTCATGATCAGTCTGTGTCATACTATAATCCCAAATACACTTGGAGTCTCTGGGTCACATGACCTGGGAGCTATTGAGCTAAAATGCTAATATTTAGTGCAAACAATTATTATCAAATTCATTAAATATCCAAATGGAGTAAAAACTGGTGTGTCTTGATCAGTCTCTGTCATACTATAATCCTGAATACATTTGGAGTCTCTGGGTCACATGACCTGCGAGTTATTGAGCTAAAATGCTAATATTTATTGTAAAAAATAAAATAAAATCTATTAGATATCCAAATGGAAAAAAAAGTGGTGTGTGTTGTTCAGTCTGTGTCATACTATAATCCTGAATATATTTGGAGTCTCTAGGTCACATGACCTTGGAGCTATTGAGCTAAAATGCTAATATTTATTGTAAAGAATTATTATTAAATTCATTAAGTATCCAAATGGAATAAAAAAGTGGTGGGTCTTGATCAGTCTGCCATACTATAATCCTGAATACATTTGGAGATTCTAGGTTACATGACCCTTTGAGCTATTGAGCAAAAATGCTAATATTTCATGAAAAAAAATTAATATTTATTAAGCTCCATAGCTCACTCACGCACACCCCGACATGAACACGATAGACTTGGAATTGAACCACAAAGTTCTGGGTGTGAGATAGCCACTCTACCCACTGAGGTATGCCACCCTATGCATATATCAATCACTCACTCAGCTATACTCCCAATGCATATCTCACTCACTCATACTCCCTATGCCTATCTCACTCGCTCACACCCCGGCCTCCCGGGTGAGAGCCAGCCACTCTACCCACTGAGCTATACTCCCTATGCCTATCTCACTCACTTAATCCTGGAATCGAACCCCGGCATCCCAGGTGCCAGCCAGCCACTCTACCCACTGAGCTATACTCCCTATGCCTATCTCACTCGCTCACACCCCGGCCTCCCGGGTGAGAGCCAGCAACTCTACCCACTCAGCTATACTCCCTATGCCTATCTCACTCACTTAATCCTGGAATCGAACCCCGGCATCCCGGGTGCCAGCCAGCCACTCTACCCACTGAGCTATACTCCCTATGCCTATCTCACTGATATACTCCATATGCCTATCTCACTCACTTTCTCCTGGAATCGAACCCCGGACTCCCGGGTGCCAGCCAGCCACTCTCCCTACTGAGCTATACTCCCTATGCCTATCTCACTCACTTACTCTTGGAATTTAATCCACTCTACTCACTGAGCTATACTCCCTGTGCCTATCTCACTCACTCAGATATACTCCCTATGCCTATCTCACTCACTCCTATGCTCCCTATGCCTATCTCACTCACTTTCTCCTGGAATCGAACCCCGGCCTCCCGGGTGCTAGCCAGCCACTCTACCCACTGAGCTATACTCCCTGTGCCTATCTCACTCACTCAGCTGTACTCCCTCTGCCTTTCTCACTCACTCCTTTACTCCTTATGCCTATCTCACTCACTCACTTACTCCTGGAATCGAACCCCGGCCTCCCGGGTGCCAGGCAGCCACTCTGCTCACTGAGCTCTACTCCCTGTGCCTATCTCACTCACTCCTGTACGCCCTATGCCTTTCTCACTCACTGCTAAACTCACTATGCCTATCTCACTCACTCCTGGAATCGATCCCCGGCCTCCCGGGTGCCAGCCAGCCACTCCACCTACTGAGCTATACTCCCTATGCCTATCTCACTCACTCCTCGAATCGAACCCCAGCCTCCCGGGTGCCAGCCACCCACTCTACTCACTGAGCTATACTCCCTGTGCCTATCTCACTCACTCAGAAATACTCCCTATGCCTATCTCACTCACTTTCTCCTGGAATCGAACCCCGGCCTCCCGGGTGCCAGCCAGCCACTCTACCTACTGAGCTATACTCCCTATGCCCATCTCACTCACTCCTGTACTCCCTATGCCTATCTCACTCACTTACTAGTGAAATTTAACCCACTCTACCCACTGAGCTATACTCCCTATGCCAATCTCACTCACTCAGCTATACTTCCTATGCCTATCTCACTCACTGCGATACTCCTTACGCCTATTTCACTCACTTACTCCTGGAATCGAACCCCGGCCTCCCGGGTGCCAGCCACCCACTCTACCCACTGAGCTATACTCCCTGTGCCTATCTCTCTCACTCACACCCCCAATGCAGATATCACTTACTTACTCCTGGAATTTAACACACTGAGCGATACTCCCGATGCCTATCTCACTCACTCACTCACTCAGCTATACTCCCTATGCCTATCTCACTCACTCCTATACTCCCTATGCCTATCTCAATCACTTTCTCCTGGAATCGAACCCCGGACTCCCGGGTGCCAGCCAGCCACTCTACGCACTGAGCGATACTCCCTCTGCCTATCTCACTCACTCACTGCTGTACTCCCTATGCCTATCTCACTCACTCCAATACTCCCTTTACCTATCTCACTCTCTCACTGAGCTATACTCCCTATGCCTATCTCTCTCACTCACACTCCCTATGCACATCTCACTCACTTACTCCTGGAATTTAACCCACTGAGCTATACTCCCTATGCCTATCTCACTCACTCCTATGCTCCCTATGCCTATCTCACTCACTCCTGGAATCGAACCCCGGCCTCCCGGGTGCCAGCAAGCCACTCTACCCACTGAGCTATAGTCCCTATGCCTATCTCACTCACTCACCTATACTCCCTATGCCTATCTCACTCACTCCTGGAATCAAACCCCGGCCTCCCTGGTGCCAGCCAGCCACTCTACCCACTAAGCTATACTCCCTATGCCTATCTCACTCACTCACTCAGCTATACTCCCTGTGACTTTCTCACTCACTTACTCCTGGAATCGAACCCCAGCCTCCCGGGTGCCAGCCAGCCACTCTACTCACTGAGCTATACTCCCTGTGCGTATCTCATTCACTGCTAAACTCCCTATGCCTATCTCACTCACTCCTGGAATCGAACCACGGCCTCCCAGGTGCCAACCAGCCACTCTTCCGACTGAGCTATACTCCCTGTGCGTATCTCACTCACTCACTCAGCTATACTTCCTATGCCTATCTCACTCACTCCTATACTCCCAATGCCTATCTCACTCACTTTCTCCTGGAATTTAACCCACTGAGCGATACTCACGATGCCTATCTCACTCACTCACTCACTCAGCTATACTCCCTATGCCTGTCTCACTCACTCCTATACTCCCTATGCCTATCTCACTCACTTTCTCCTGGAATCGAACCCCGGACTCCCGGGTGCCAGCCAGCCACTCTACGCACTGAGCTATTCTCCCTCTGCCTATCTCACTCACTTACTCACTGCTGTACTCTACATGCCTATCTCACTCACTCCTGGAATCGAACCCCGGCCTCCCGGGTGCCAGCCAGCCACTCTACCCACTGAACTATACTCCCTGTGCCTATCTCACTCACTCAGCTGTACTCCCTATGCCTTTATCACTCACTTCTTTACTCCTTATGCCTATCTAACTCACTCCTGGAATTTAACCAACTCTACCCACTCAGCTATACTCCCTATGCCTATCTCACTCACTGCTATACCCCTTATGCCTATCTCACTCACTTTCTCCTGGAATCGAACCCCAGCCTCCCGGGTGCCAGCCAGCCACTCTTCCCACTGAGCTATACTCCCTATGCCTATCTCACTCCTGTACTCCCAATACCTATCTCACTCACTCACTCACTCCTGGAATCGAACCCCGGCCTCCCGGGTGCCAGCCAGCCACTCTACCCACTGAGCTATACTCCCTGTACCTATCTCTCTCACTCACACTCCCTATGCCTATCTCACTCACTGCTGTACTCCCCATGCCTATCTCACTCCCTCCGGCCTCCCGGGTGCCAGCCAGCCACTCCACCCACTGAGCTATACAGGTAAAAGCCAGAAAATTAGAATATTTTCATAAACTTGATTTATTTCC
Source organism: Acanthochromis polyacanthus (assembly GCF_021347895.1). NCBI lineage: Eukaryota > Metazoa > Chordata > Actinopteri > Pomacentridae > Acanthochromis > Acanthochromis polyacanthus. The sequence continues at coordinate 22,355,568 of NC_067132.1, read as the reverse complement.
GTAATTGCGAACAAAAGGTATAACTTTTACATTATATGTAATCATTGCACGCAGACTGATGCACTTCAAATGTTTATTTATTTAATTTTGATGATCATAGGTGGCAACAAATGAAAATCCGACATTCCGTGGGTCAGAAAATTAGAATATTACCTGAGGCCAATACAAAAACAGGATTTGTAGAAATGTTGGCCAACTGAAAAGTATGAACGTGAAAAATATGAGCATGTACAGTACTCAATACTTGGTTGGAGCTCCTTTTGCCTCAATGACTGCATTAATGCGGCGTGGCATGGAGTCGATCAGTTTCTGGCACTGCTCAGGTGTTATGAGAGCCCAGGTTGCTTTGATAGTGGCCTTCAGCTCTTCTGCATTTTTGGGTCTGGCATTCTGCATCTTCCTCTTAACAATACCCCACAGATTTTCGATGGGGCTAAGGTCGGGCGAGTTGGCTGGCCAATTGAGTACAGAAAATATCATGGTCCTTAAACCAGGCACTGGTAGATTTGGCACTGTGTGCAGGCGCCAAGTCCTGTTGGAACATAAAATCCCCACCTCCATAAAGCAGGTCAGCAGCAGGAAGCATGAAGTGCTCTAAAACTTGCTGGTAGACGGCTGCGTTGACCTTGGATCTCAGGAAACAGAGTGGACCGACACCAGCAGATGACATGGCACCCCAAACCATCACTGATGGTGGAAACTTCACACTAGACTTCAGGCAACGTGGATCCTGTGCCTCTCCTGTCCTCCTCCAGACTCTGGGACCTCGATTTCCAAAGGCAATGCAAAATTTGCTTTCATCAGAAAACATAACTTTGGACCACTCAGCTGCAGTCCAGCTCTTTTTTTCCTTAGCCCAGGTGAGACGCTTTGCGCGCTGTTTCTTGTTCAAAAGAGGCTTGACACGAGGTATGCGGCAGTTGAAACCCATGTCTTTCATGCGTCTCTTGGTGGTGGATTTTGAAGCACTGACTCCTGCAGCAGTCCAGTCCTTGTGAATCTCCCCCACATTTTTGAATGGGTTTTTTTTCACAATCTTCACCAGGGCGCGGTGATCCCTGTCGCTTGTACACTTTTTCCTACCACAGTTTTTCCTACCCTTTGCCTCTCCATTAATGTGTTTGGACACAGAGCTTTGAGAACAGCCAACCTTTTCAGCAATAACCTTTTGAGTCTTGCCCTCCTTGTGCAATGTGGCCAGCCACTATACCTACTGAGCTATACTCCCTATGCCTATCTCACTCACTCACTCACTCACTCAGCTTTACTCCCTGTGCCTATCTCACTCCTGTACTCCCTATGCCTTTCTCACTCACTTACTCCTGTAATCGAACCCCGGCCTCCCGGGTGCCACCCAGCCACTCTACCCACTGAGCTATGCTCCCTATCTCACTCACTCCTATGCTCCCTATGCCTATCTCACTCCCTCCTGGAATCGAACCCCGGCCTCCTGGGTGCCAACCAGCCACTCTACGCACTGAGCTATTCTCCCTCTGCCAATCTCACTCACTCACTCACTGCTGTACTCTCCATGCCTATCTCACTCACTTCTGGAATTTAACCAACTCTTCCCACTCAGCTGTACTCCCTATGCCTTTCTCACTCACTCCTGTACTCCCTATACCTATCTCACTCACTCCTGGAATCGAACCCCGGCCTCCCGGGTGCCAGCCAGCCACTCTACCCACTGAGCTATACTCCCTGTACCTATCTCTCTCACTCACACTCCCTATGCCTATCTCACTCACTTACTCCTGGAATTTAACCCACTGAGCTATACTCCCTATGCCTATCTCACTCACTCAGCTATACTCCCAATGCCTATCTCACTCACTCCTATGCTCCCTATGCCTATCTCACTCACTCATGGAATCGAACCCCAGCCTCCCTGGTGCCAGCCAGCCACTCTACCCACTGAGCTATACTCCCTATGCCTATCTCACTCACTCACTCAACTATACTCCCTGTGACTTTCTCACTCACTTACTCCTGGAATCGAACCCCAGCCTCCCGGGTGCAAGCCAGCCACTCTACCCACTGTCTATCTCTCTCACTCACACTCACACTCCCTATGCACATGTCACTCACTTACTCCTGGAATTTAACCCACTGAGCTATACTCCCTATGCCTTTCTCACTCACTCAGCTATACTCCCTATGCCTATCTCACTCACTCAGCTATAGTTCCTATGCCTATCTCACTCACTCCTATACTCCCAATGCCTATCTCACTCACTCCTATACTCCCAATGCCTATCTCACTCACTTTCTCCTGGAATTTAACCCACTGAGCGATACTCCCAATGCCTATCTCACTCACTTTCTCCTGGAATTTAACCCACTGAGCGATACTCCCTATGCCTATCTCACTCACTCAGCTATAGTTCCTATGCCTATCTCACTCACTCCTATACTCCCAATGTCTATCTCACTCACTCCTATACTCCCTATGCCTATCTCACTCACTTTCTCCTGGAATCGAACCCCGGACTCCCGGGTGCCATCCAGCCACTCTACGCACTGAGCTATTCTCTCTCTGCCTATCTCACTCACTCAGCTGTACTCCCTATGCCTTTATCACTCACTTCTGGAATTTAACCAACTCCTCCCACTCAGCTGTACTCCCGATGCCTTTCTCACTCACTCCTGTACTCCCTATACCTATCTCACTCACTCCTGGAATCAAACCCCGGCCTCCCGGGTGCCAGCCAGCCACTCTACCCACTGAGCTATACTCCCTGTACCTATCTCTCTCACTCACACTCCCTATGCACATGTCACTCACTTACTCCTGGAATTTAACCCACTCTACCCACTGAGCTATACTCCCTATGCCTATCTCACTCACTCCTATGCTCCCTATGCCTTTCTCACTCACTCAGCTATACTCCCGATGCCTATCTCACTCCCTCCTGGAATCGAACCCCGGCCTCCCGGGTGCCAGCCAGGCACTCTACCTACTGAGCTATACTCCCTATGCCTATCTCACTCACTCCTGTACTCCCTCTGCCTTTCTCACTCACTTACTCCTGTAATCGAACCCCGGCCTCCCGGGTGCCACCCAGCCACTCCACCCACTGAGCTATGCTCCCTATCTCACTCACTCCTATGCTCCCTATGCCTTTCTCACTCACTGCGAAAGTCCCTATGCCTATCTCACTCACTCCTGGAATCTAACCCCGGCCTCCCGGCTGCCAGCCAGCCACTCTACCTACTGAGCTATACTCCCTATGCCTATCTCACTCACTGAGCTATACTCCCTCTGCCTATCTCACTCACTCCTATGCTCCCTATGCCTATCTCACTCACTCCTGGAATCGAACCCCGGCCTCCCGGGTGCCAGCAAGCCACTCTTCCCACTGAGCTATACTCCCTATCCGTATCTCACTCACTCAGCTGTACTCCCTATGCCTATCTCACTCACTCCTGGAATCGAACCCCGGCCTCCCTGGTGCCAGCCAGCCACTCGACCCACTCAGCTATACTCCCTCTGCCTATCTCACTCACTCCTATGCTCCCTATGCCTATCTCACTCACTCAGCTATACTTCCTATGCCTATCTCACTCACTCCTATGCTCCCTATGCCTATCTCACTCACTCAGCTATACTTCCTATGCCTATCTCACTCACTCCTATGCTCCCTATGCCTATCTCACTCACTCCTGGAATCGAACCCCGGCCTCCCGGGTGCCAGCAAGCCACTCTTCCCACTGAGCTATACTCCCTATCCGTATCTCACTCACTCAGCTGTACTCCCTATGCCTATCTCACTCACTCCTGGAATCGAACCCCAGCCTCCCTGGTACCAGCCAGCCACTCTACCCACTCAGCGATACTCCCTATGCCTATCTCACTCACTCAGCTATACTCCCTCTGCCTATCTCACTCACTCCTATGCTCCCTATGCCTATCTCACTCACTCCTGGAATCGAACCCCGGCCTCCCGGGTGCCAGCAAGCCACTCTTCCCACTGAGCTATACTCCCTATCCGTATCTCACTCACTCAGCTGTACTCCCTATGCCTATCTCACTCACTCCTGGAATCGAACCCCGGCCTCCCTGGTGCCAGCCAGCCACTCGACCCACTCAGCTATACTCCCTCTGCCTATCTCACTCACTCCTATGCTCCCTATGCCTATCTCACTCACTCAGCTATACTTCCTATGCCTATCTCACTCACTCCTATGCTCCCTATGCCTATCTCACTCACTCAGCTATACTTCCTATGCCTATCTCACTCACTCCTGGAATCGAACCCCGGCCTCCCGGGTGCCAGCAAGCCACTCTTCCCACTGAGCTATACTCCCTATCCGTATCTCACTCACTCAGCTGTACTCCCTATGCCTATCTCACTCACTCCTGGAATCGAACCCCAGCCTCCCTGGTACCAGCCAGCCACTCTACCCACTCAGCGATACTCCCTATGCCTATCTCACTCACTCAGCTATACTCCCTCTGCCTATCTCACTCACTCCTATGCTCCCTATGCCTATCTCACTCACTCCTGGAATCGAACCCCGGCCTGCCGGGTGACAGCCAGCCACTCTCCCTACTGAGCTATACTCCCTATGCCTATCTCACTCACTCCTGTACTCCCGATGCCTATCGCACTCACTTACTTCTGGAATTTAATCCACTCTGCCCACTGAGCTTTACTCCCTATGCCTATCTCACTCACTCACTCAGCTTTACTCCCTGTGCCTATCTCACTCCTGTTCTCCCTATGCCTTTCTCACTCACTTACTCCTGTAATCGAACCCCGGCCTCCCGGGTGCCACCCAGCCACTCGACCCACTGAGCTATGCTCCCTATCTCACTCACTCCTATGCCTATCTCACTCACTGCGAAAGTCCCTATGCCTATCTCACTCACTCAGCTATACTCCCTATGCCTATCTCACTCACTCAGCTATACTCCCTATGCCGATCTCACTCCCTAATGGAATCGAACCCCGGCCTCCCGGGTGCCAGCCAGCCACTATACCTACTGAGCTATACTCCCTATGCCTATCTCACTCACTCCTGTACTCCCTGTGCCTATCTCACTCACTTACTCCTGGAATTTAATCCACTCTGCCCACTGAGCAATACTCCCTATGCCTATCTCACTCACTCAGCTTTACTCCCTGTGCCTATCTCACTCCTGTTCTCCCTATGCCTTTCTCACTCACTTACTCCTGTAATCGAACCCCGGCCTCCCGGGTGTCAGCCAGCCACTCTACCCACTGACCTATACTCCCGATGCCTATCTCACTCACTCACTCCTGGAATCCAACCCCGGCCTCCCGGGTGCCAGCCAGCCACTCTACCACTGACCGATACTCCCTATGCCTATCTCACTCACTTACTCCTGGAATTTAATCCACTCTACCCACTAAGCTATACTCCCTGTGCCTATCTCTCTCACTCACACTCCCTCTGCACTCACTCCTATACTCCCTATGCCTATCTCACTCCCTCCTGGAATCGAACCCCGGCGTCCCGGGTGCCAGCCAGCCACTCTACCTACTGAGCTATACTCCCTATGTCTATCTCACTCACCCCTGTGCTCCCTATGCCTATCTCACTCACTCAGCTGTACTCCCTATGTCTATCTCACTCACTGGAAAACTCCCTATGCCTATCTCACTCACTCCTGGAATCGAACCCCGGCCTGCCGGGTGACAGCCAGCCACTCTCCCTACTGAGCTATACTCCCTATGCCTATCTCACTCACTCCTGTACTCCCGATGCCTATCGCCCTCACTTACTTCTGGAATTTAATCCACTCTGCTCACTGAGCAATACTCCCTATGCCTATCTCACTCACTCACTCAGCTTTACTCCCTGTGCCTATCTCACTCCTGTTCTCCCTATGCCTTTCTCACTCACTTACTCCTGTAATCGAACCCCGGCCTCCCGGGTGCCACCCAGCCACTCTACCCACTGAGCTATGCTCCCTATCTCACTCACTCCTATGCTCCCTATGCCTTTCTCACTCACTCCTGGAATCTAACCCCGGCTGCCAGCCAGCCACTCTACCTACTGAGCTATACTCCCTATGCCTATCTCACTCACTCAGCTATACTCCCTCTGCCTATCTCACTCACTCCTATGCTCCCTCTGCCTATCTCACTCACTCAGATATACTTCCTATGCCTATCTCACTCACTCCTATGCCTATCTCACTCACTCCTGGAATCGAACCCCGGCCTCCCGGGTGCCAGCAAGCCACTCTTCCCACGGAGCTATACCCCCTATCCGTATCTCACTCACTCAGCTGTACTCCCTATGCCTATCTCACTCACTCCTGGAATCGAACCCCGGCCTCCCTGGTGCCAGCCAGCCACTCTACCCACTCAGCGATACTCCCTATGCCTATCTCACTCACTCCTATGCTCCCTATGCCTATCTCACTCACTCAGCTATACTCCCTCTGCCTATCTCACTCACTCCTATGCTCCCTTATGCCTATCTCACTCACTCAGCTATACTTCCTATGCCTATCTCACTGACTCCTATGCTCCCTATGCCTATCTCACTCACTCCTGGAATCGAACCCCGGCCTCCCGGCTGCCAGCCAGCCACTCTACCTACTGAGCTATACTCCCTATGCCTATCTCACTCACTCCTATGCTCCCTATGCCTATCTCACTCACTCCTATGCTCCCTATGCCTATCTCACTCACTCCTGGAATCGAACCCCGGCCTCCCGGGTGCCAGCCAGCCACTCTACCCACTGAGCTATACTCCCTGTGCCTATCTCTCTCACTCCTGGAATTTAACCCACTGAGCTATACTCCCTGTGCCTATCTCACTCCTGTTCTCCCTGTGCCTTTCTGACTCACTTATTCCTGTAATCGAACCCCGGCCTCCCGGGTGCCAGCCAGCCACTCTACCTACTGAGCTATACTCCCTATGCCTATGTCACTCACTCAGCTGTCCTCCCTATGCCTTTCTCACTCAGCTATACTCCCTATGCCTATGTCACTCACTCCTATACTCCCTGTGCCTATCTCACTCGCTTTCTCCTGGAATCAAACCCCGGCCTCCCGGTTGCCAGCCAGGCACTCTACCCACTGAGATATACTCCCTGTGCCTATCTCTCTCACTCACACTCCCTATGCACTCACTCCTATACTGCCTATGCCTATCTCACTCACTCAGCTGTACTCCCTATGCCTTTCTCACTCACTCCTGGAATCGAAACCCGGCCTCCCGGGTGCCAGCCAGCCACTCTACCCACTGTGCTGTACTCCCTATGCCTATCTCACTCCCTATGCCTATCTCACTCACGGAATCGAACCCCGGCCTCCCGGGTGCCAGCCAGCCACTCTACCTCCTGAGCTATACTCCCTATGCGTATCTCACTCACTCCTGTACTCCCTATGCCTATCTCACTTACTCAGCTGTACTCCCAATGCCTTTCTCACTCACTCCTATACTCCCTATGCCTATCTCACTCACTCAGCTGTACTCCCTATGCCTATCTCACTCACTCCAACACTCCCTATGCCTTTCTGATTCACAAGTACATTTCAGGGATAAGTAAGTGTGTAAATTAGCATGCATAACACATATGTAATTGAAGACACATCAACATCGTTGTCCGAATTATCCGGACAGTTGGCCAAACTAGCAAAACTTCGATTTGCTGTTCTGTTTAGAAAACAGTTAATGCCACAGTATTAGCATTCCTTTACTTACATTTACTTACAGGCAGCGACCAAAATGCATATTTTCTGTGAATTTAGACACTGACATGCTTACCTTATCTCCCGAAAACGAAGGTAAAAATAACGGACTGTTGCTTTGGGGTTTTTTTCCGCCTTCATCCGCCTTGTATTTCTCCGTCTGTTTACTTGAACGTAAACACAGGGGATTCGCGATTGGTCGATGCGATCGTCCTATCAGAGGGGGGCAAAATATGATTCCGGGCATCAGATTAGCGCGGGTGGTGAAAGATGATCGGGGGGCTCTGATTTGTCCGGAAAAGACTGAACAGGCGACGCGAGTGGTTTTCAAAAGAAAGGCTGGGTGACGGGAGTGGTCGGGAAAAGATGATTTGGGCGACGCGATTGGCCCCCGTGTGCGGACGAGCGGCCTCCAGGTACCGCCAAACCTCCCTATGCATATCTCACTCACAAAACTCACAAAACACCCCACAACCTCGCCTATGTACTTTTTCACTTTTATCTCCATTAACCAGTGTTTGTGACACTTCTTTATATAAATCGGGGGGATGAAGCTTGGAAGTAGGCAAAATAATATTGCAATAAATGTTTCAGGGATGATAATAATGTGAGATGTGCTGTAATATCTTACCTGTATCCACTAGAGGGAGATGCAAGCTTTAAGTTTGCACTCATGTCTACTTTTTTCCCTCCTGCTCTCATAAGGGATCATGTCTTTCCAGTGGTGTAGTCTACGTGATAGGCGGGTAGGCACCATATACCCACTAGAAAAGGTCCCAAATTTCCATACAACCACTAAAAAATGTGCAAATATAGTATCAATATGTTTTCTGACATAAAGTTCACTTTCCCGTACATAAACTTGCCTTCTCTGAAGCTGCCTGGAACAGCCTCCCAGAAAAGGATAAAGTCTGATATGAACAGGGCATTTTATACGGTATGGTGAAATGTAATTGGTTATAAAACACAAACATACAATTCAATTATTGAAATGTGATTGGCTGAAGGTGGGGATAAACCGTGGTATAGATATGTCCAGACCAATCTGCAGCAGCTGCACTCTGTAAAAAGAAACCTCCTGCAAACTCATTCCCACTTTCTGCCAGTTAGTATTATTCCATTGTTAGCTCAGATGTGATGTAGCTACTGGTTGTATCTCAGAGGGAGGATTATTATGTTTTCTCCCTCAAACAACCTTGAGTTCACAGTTTCATACAATTCGTTGTTACTTTATAAGGAAATAGGAATGTGCTGTGTGTCAAAGCTCAGATCAGAGCTTGGAGTTAGTGCTTAGCTCCATCTCTTCCTGTTTAAAGGTCAAGCACAACTCATGCATTCATTGTACATTAAATGGTTATTATTATCAATATCGTAGCACTCATATGTAATATCAATTTCAGTGTTCAGTTAGTAGTACCTTAAAAAAATAAATTCTAACAATTGCAGCAATGTGAACCAGCTGCAGTAATTAGTCGACTCTGTTCACCATCACCTCATGCAGTATAAAGCTCAGTTCATTCAGTTGCTCCTCGCTGGACCATAGACTCTGATCCCAACAGGACTCTGCTTTTCCACTGATCCCAGCTTGCCTCCAGTCCGCTGTTGCCCCACCTGGACTCTCGTCACCCCCAATTCCTCAATAACCAGCGGTCTAACCGACATAGGTGAGAACTTGACCTGGCTTTGGTTTACGAGGCTGGAAGGGGAAAAATCAGAGTATACCCACTAGAATAAACTAGACTACACCACTGTGTCTTTCCATCTCTTTCAGTCCTCTCCATTTTCCTCTGTCACACCAGCCACCTGCATTTCCTGTCTTCTCCGACCTTTAAACCGTTTTTATCCTCAGCATTCTTCTCCCAAAACAACCAGCATCTCATTTTTTCAACTGAGATTATCTTAATCTATAAAGCATAGTGTAATTGCAAAAAAACAATTAATAGTCACATTTATCAAATGTAATAAAGAAATTGATCTCTCCTCCATCTCCTAAATCTCACCTCTCTTACTTTGTCCTCAAACTGTCCAAGCTGTCCCTCTGATATGCTCATTTCCAGTCCTGCCCATCCTCATTCTTCAATGCAGATCTTTCCGTTTTGACCTCAGCTCCCTCCAACTCCTGTCATCATCAGTGGCAACGTCTGTAGCCTAGAACACAGATAGTCTCACTCACATCTTTTTCCTTTCATTTGCATTGGTATACAGAATAGAAATCTGAGTAACAAGTGAGTCGGTTCAGGCAGTTACATGAGAAGTGAGGTTAAATTTGAAGAATTCCAAATCTATTTAGTTGCAGGTTAGTTTATTAAAAGAGAGGCAAGTGGATTTTTACTTGCATCTACAGGCAAAACAACAACAACGTGACATTTAATGCTATTATTTCTGTCCAGTACCATGCAAGGAAGGCAAACGTCTACCAATCTACCATTCATTTTTAGTCGCTATTTAGAGATTTATAAAGCCCCAGCAAATTCATGCTTTATGTAAACACTTAACAGCTCTTTTATCAGTGAATAAAATCTATTAATTCTGTTTGGGTACAGAAAGGTTAAGTGCTGGCTCTCTGGTGCCATTAGCACTGTTGATTCTGTGGGCAAAATTAAAGGGTCTGGCAATATTCCAAGACTGCAATTAAAACATTGCACACAGATAACAACATCTGATAAAGGCAAATAGACCAGAGTTGTGACTCTTAACAGCAAATTCAAGTGAGTAGAAAGCCAGTGCATTGCCACTGGTCTGAGGAATGAAACATCTGTAACATTTCTACATTTGCAGATAAGACATTAAATATTGTCCGTCTTAAATGCTCAGTGTTATGCTGTGAGGCTAAAGGTAAATCTTGCTTTATCCACAATATTCAGTCTCTACTGGTCATATATGTGATTGAAGTGCAGGAGGTTGAGCCGGTCCCGGTTCAGCAATGAAGCAGTCTTGTAAAATGCAAATTAGGCTGGCAAACGTATAAGTAGACTGGTTTAAAGTGACAGTTATGTGACGGGGGAATGTCAGCTGCGCAACGCATCTAGGAAATTGAATTTTTCTGCAAATGAATCAGCAACCTGGGCACCGTAATTATCCCCGAGCACAGAGAAGTGGTCAAGTGAGCATTAGTACTGAATAGGAATGCATAAGTGGGCTTCTGACTCAAGTGTGGATGTTTTTTTGTTTGAGGATTAAAAAAATTTGAGGAGAGGTTTCATGGCAAATTAAATTAAATGAGATTAGCAACAAAAGCTGCTGGGATCAAAATGTGTTGAGTCAGGCAGCCCACAAAAGGAAATGAACTAAAATGCTAAACTAGAAAGAGAAGCTTCACTGAGCAGAGGGCTTCTGTCCTCATATAGACTTATAATATGTACAACTTTATGGTTACTAATAAATCAAGGTTGGTATATGATGCTGTATATGATTTTTTTTATGTTTTCCGTAATTTTCAAGAGCGTCCAATCTCTTGTAGGAATTTCTTTGGGTTGCTGTTTGATTAGTGTTTTTTTTTTTTTTAATGGTACAACAGGTTTTCTTCCATTCTGGCTTCCATGCTGACAGTCTGTTGAACATATTGTGTTTATTTCACCAGAGTTAACACTGCAGTTCTATTTGGATAACATTTTTGGCATGCTGTATGGAGGGGGAAATAATACCAACACTAGCCTTGTTTAACAAGACACACGTTATTATGAGTAATAGTACACTTTATTCTAGGATCATATTTTACTGTAGTTGGCATAAATAATAACAATACTTAAAGTTGAATTAAAAACATTAAGCAGCGGAATAGAGCTATTGTTAAAGTTAGTAGTTATTGTTCCAGTAATATACATCCTATAAGGACTTAATGTAACAAATAGTCAATCCTCTTTTATTGTTGTTGCAGGGAACTTGTCTATTTTTTTAACCTTTGTGTCCTGCTTTTCTGCTATTGTGTATAATTGAAATTGTGGTCCAATGGATTTTTACACTGTTGTTTTTACAGTAAAAGATTTAAGCCTTAATAAGACTATTAATTAATGATTTATAACTTTAGCTGGGCATCTACATAGATAGTGATGGCAAAAGAGGGCCCTATTTAGGATATTCTGTTAAGAAAACCTTAATCTCAAAGAAACATTTTACCTAAAATATAATTGTTTCCTGAGGACACTTTGATTGTTGCACACACTGGAGGTTTGTGTAGATAACTGGTCATTTTTATCTTGGTCTATAGTCATTTTTTGTATGTGCAGCCGCTACAAAATGCAGCTGCTTGTCTATTAATAGGTGAAACTAAACATATACACATAGCTATCACCACTACTGGTGTCTCCCCATTGGCTTTCTGTCCATTTCAGGATTGATTTAAAGACATTTTTTGCTCGTTATGATGTTTTAAATAGGTTGGAGCCATTATACTCGTCAGAACTCTCTCATCTTCATACCCAAGTTAGAGAACTGAGGTCGACCAGCCACGTGTTCGTGAATATTCAGAGATCCAGACTCAAAAACAGGCGGTCAAGCATCACAGTAGCTGCTTCTAAACTCTAGTCCAGCCCATCTTTCCATGTAAAAAAATACTCAGACCTTAGATACTTTTCTTTTTAAAGTCACTGGTTCAGACCCATTTGATTCAAGTCGAGCTTGACACCCTGAATCCATCTTTTTTTGTTTTGTATCATTCATTCATTCTTATTATTTAACTGTTATTTAGATTTGTCTTGTGTTTATTGTGTGTCATGGTTGTCTGTTTTAACTGTACAGCACTTTGGTTCAAATCCTATCCTGCTGAAATGGGCTTTATAAATGAGTTTGATTTTGTCTTTGTATTAGTCACATTTTTGCTTGGCTGATTATCTGATCTGATATTCAGTATCTTTCAGATTTTTCCACCTGCTATATATGTTTCAAAGTTACACTAGATGGAGCTGCTTCTCTGTATCTGCAGTCAGGTCCTGCCAACAACACAATCTGATTAGCTACACATCGCAAGGAATAGCCTATCAGTTCAAGGATAAATGTTGAAAAAAGATCTTTCTTCATTAAATATATATATGACATAAATAAAAAAAAGGCATTTGGAGTCTGTGTTATTCTAAATTTCAGCCCCATCCCATGGTTTCCATTTTTATTCCAGTGTATAAGTTGGCTCATTAAGTTACTGATAATCTGTATTGGTGAAAAAAAAAGTATCAGTCAAGCCATAACGCTTACATCTGAGCTACAAAGGCGTCATTGAAACAGGCAGATTCTTCTCTGTCGCTGCTTTTTTGTGTTAAAATATGATGATGTGCCAGATGCTTTATATCAAATTCAGGTTTAATGAAATGGGCAAAGATCAGCTGTGTTATCTGAAAGGATTGCAGCTATAAATTAAGTAAAAGCAAGCTTGTTTGTGTTGTGTTTATATGCGTGTGTATTAATAGCAGTGTGTACCTGTGCCCTCTGTGAAATTAATCCTTCATCTCTCTAAATAAGGCAAAGTGATTACATTGACAAACAAAGCATCAGTTACAACAGTGAAATGAATTTCATGCTTGAGGGAGCAGCGCAAAAATCTGAACTCCTCCCATGCTCTGAATCTACTTACTGATACAGTATTCATCATGATTATCCACCTTAACAATGGCAAACAAAAACAATGCTGAGGTATGGGCATGATTGTAGATGAAAAATGTTTGTATTTTAACTTCAGTGAGAGCTAACGAAGCAAAGAGGCTTCAGTTTAGTGAATCATTACATACACAATAAGTGTAACTGACTGATTATTGTTTTAAGCTCACAGTCTCTCTGACTTCTGTTTCCTAACATTTGCTTTAAAGATGTGTCTCGTTCTATATTTTTGATTTTTAAAAAAAGAGGAATAATGGTAAAAACAGCTGCATTGTTTGAGGATGTTTTCTCTGTTGGCTTGAGAGCCTCTGGATTTCTTCATCTTTCTGTTAGTCCTGGTGCTGCTTCTCCTCCCTCAGTTTTGTCAGTGTAACCAGTGTGAGCACTGGTGTAGCAGTTAGCTTTACACCCACCCTTGTGACAAAAACACGTATTTGACCGACAAAACTTCGCAAAACTGAGCTTCACACACAAAATCACACTCAACACTTAGCAAACACACTTACTTACACTTACTTATATGTGTCTACACTTAAGACACATATAATAACTTAGAAAACTTATGTGAAAACACACACAGAGAAACATGCACAAGAATAGCACACATGAACACAAAACACAACAAATGGAGGATTTTAGTGAACTACAATTGTTACGTATGACAATCTGTTACACACGTGGACAAAATTGTTGGTACCCCTCAGTTAAAGAAGGAAAAACCCACAATTCTCACTGAAATCATTTGAAACTCACAAAAGTAACAATAAATAAAAATTTATTGAAAATTAAATAATCAAAATCAGCCATCACTTTTGAATTATTGATTAACATAATTATTTAAAAAAACAAACTAATGAAATAGGGCTGGACAAAAATGATGGTACCCATAACTTAATATTTTGTTGCACAACCTTTTGAGGCAATCACTGCAATTAAACGATTTCTGTATTTGTCAATGAGCGTTCTGCAGCTGTCAACAGGTATTTTGGCCCACTCCTCATGAGCAAACAGCTCCAGTTGTCTCAGGTTTGATGGGTGTCTTCTCCAAATGGCATGTTTCAGCTCCTTCCACATATGTTCAATGGGATTCAGATCTGGGCTCATAGAAGGCCACTTTAGAATAGTCCAACGCTTTTCTCTCAGCCATTCTTGGGTGTTTTTGGCTGTGTGTTTTGGATGGTTGTCCTGTTGGAAGACCCATGACCTGCGACTGAGACCAAGCTTTCTGACACTAGGCAGCACATTTCTCTCCAGAATGCCTTGATAGTCTTCAGATTTCATCGTACCTTGCACACTTTCAAGACACCCTGTGCCAGATGCAGCAAAGCAGCCCCAAAACATTACTGAGCCTCCTCCATGTTTCACCGTAGGGACAGTGTTCTTTTCTTCGTATGCTTGGTTTTTGAGTCTATGAACATAGAGTTGATGTGCCTTACCAAAAAGCTCCAGTTTGGTCTCATCTGTCCAAAGGACATTCTCCCAGAAGCTTTGTGGCTTGTCAACATGCATTTTTGCAAATTCCAGTCTCGCTTTTTTATGAGTTTTTTTCAGCAGTGGTGTCCTCCTTGGTCGTCTCCCATGAAGTCCACTTTGGCTCAAACAACGACGAATGGTGCGATCTGACACTGATGTACCTTGGCCTTGGAGTTCACCTTTAATTTCTTTGGAGGTTGCTCTGGGCTCTTTGGATACAATTCCAACGAGCCGTCTCTTCAATTTGTCATCAATTTTCCTCTTGCGGCCACGTCCAGGGAGGTTGGCTACTGTCCCGTGGGTCTTGAACTTCTGAATAATATGAGCCACTGTTGTCACAGGAACTTCAAGCTGTTTAGAGATGGTCTTATAGCCTTTACCTTTAAGATGTTTGTCTATAATTTTTTTTCGGATGTCCTGGGACAATTCTCTCCTTCGCTTTCTGTTGTCCATGTTCAGTGTGGTACACACCTTTTCACCAAACAGCAGGGTGACTACTTGTCTCCCTTTAAATAGGCAGACTGACTGATTATGAGTTTGGAAACACCTGTGATGTCAATTAAATGACACACCTGAGTTAATCATGTCACTCTGGTCAAATAGTTTTCAATCTTTTATAGAGGTACCATCATTTTTGTCCAGGCCTGTTTCATTAGTTTGTTTTTTTAAATAATTATGTTAATCAACAATTCAAAAGTAATGGCTGTTTTTGATTATTGAATTTTCAATAAATTTTTATTTATTGTTACTTTTGTGAGTTTCAAGTGATTTCAGTGAGAATTGTGGGTTTTTCCTTCTTTAACTGAGGGGTACCAACAATTTTGTCCACGTGTGTACATCAGTCGGTGCTCCATCACAGTCTCGATTGGAGCCAGTTTTTTTTATTGTTCTCCTGCAGCTCTTTATTTTTCATCTGCAGCCTCCTATTCCACTCCACCAGTTTGTCGTTTTGCTCCTGGAGTCTCGTCTCTGTCAGCATCTTGTTCATCTCCATTGTCCTCATATTCATCTCTAAAACTTTCTCCGTCTTCTCCAGATCAAGCTTCTGTTGCTTTAGTATTATATTTTCTTCTTGGAGCTTTTTGTTCTGCTCTGTCAGTTTTTAATTCTCTTCTGCAAGCTCTTGTTTCTGGACTTTGCTATTTTCTTTTAGCAGCTCAGAGAATCTCAGGATCTCTTCATCTTTCCTCCTGAGCTGCTCCCTCAGCTCGGCTTTGTGGTTCACGGCGTCTCCCCACGTCAGGATTGGCTGGTTGAAGAGGCATCTTCCTTCCGCTGGTTGTTGGTCTGGCTTATGTCTTGCTCCAGCTCTTGGAATTTTTTCTGGGTCTTTTTCAAGAAGTGCCTCCAGTTGGCCGATTCTGTAGCGGATGGTCTTGTCCTGCTGGAGGAAATGCCTCTTTTCTCCCAGTGGGTCTCTGATCCGATGGATGGAGGTGTCCATGGGTTGCTACATCCCAGTAAAATTGGAGGGCATGTTTTCAGGGGCAGCGCATTAAGGAGGGTTAACCTGGTGTCTGCTGGGGTTGCTTCTCTGAGACATGGTTCTTGCTTGTGGTTTGTGGGTTGTGGATCTGCAGATGGTGATGCCAGTTTCTCTGAGTGTTCATGGGTAATACCTGTCTTGCTGTCATGACATTTTAATAACTTTCATGACGACCAGAATCCGCATGTTGCTTTGATTCCTTTGTGACGTCACATTCTAGAGTTCTCTTTGTTCTCTACTGAACCAGAATGTGTGTGTTTTTTTTTTTTTGAATTTTTAAATTTCCGTTGCACATCTGAACAACCATTTGGCCTGTGGATGTCTTCAGAGCCAGACTCTAATCAAACAAGTTTGAGGCAGATTGAAGCATGTACAGGGCAGTTAGACAGCATTTCCTGTTTCATGGTGACGCATCAAAACTCAGGGGCCCACCATAGCCACACCCTTTGAGTTTTGCAGAAGATTTTGCTCACTTTTCATCACTAAGGCCTGTTGTATGTACTGACCAAATCTGACCCAAATTGGTCTTACCCCTGATCTGACGTTAACACCTGAAAATGACCAAAAATAACCAAAAATCTGACAATTATTTAGGGTAGGGTTAAGGCCAAAAGGCTTTTCTGTGGGCTGCAGTGCTAATTTACCCAATGTTGCAGGGGGGACTATGGAGCCATTTTGCCACACATACATGCACAGGCAAGGGCGTCAGTTTGTTTTTAAAAGTGGGGGGGATGGAGACCACAGAAATTGTCAGATGGAAATGCACACCCTGGGTGGCGTGCTGGGTAATCGGGAACATCGGGGATATCCCCGGTGGGCCGCTTTATTGTTGGGCCGCTCCAGTCATGAAATAATAATAATAATGCTTTAAATCATGGGTCTCAAACTCACGGGTCAACTGCGGCCCGTGGGATGATATTTTGTGGCCCTCTACTTGAGAGCAAAGTTTAGCATTGGTGCGGCACGCCTGCTTTTCTCATATGCTTCCGTGTCGTTGGTAAGACAGCACTTTGAGAAAACGTCGAAGAACGGCGGGAAAATGCCACATCTCCACCGTCCCCCCCTAAACTGACGCCTATGTGCACAGGTCTCATGAAATATCAAATTTTTATCAACTTGCATAGGTGTCAAAATGTTCATGTGTTTTCGAGCATCTTTAGCCCTTAAAAATGCAATTCAGTGGAATTACTTGCACCACTTTCGGTGCTCAGGCCATACATATGCAAACTGTAATATGCAATTGTACAAAATAAAACAATGCATCACAGTAGTGCATAGTAGCACTCTAGTTAATAATAAGAATACTACTACATGTTGAATCTCCTTTGAAAAATTCATAATTTAGCAAAAGATAAGCTGAAGTTCAGTGGCTTCTTTCTTGCTTATTCCATTAAAGTTAACCTAAAGTTAATGAAGCGCAGGCACTGTGATATATCATCTTTGGCCCTGGCAGCACCATACGGAGCTTCATTCCAGGCCTCTTTCATCACTGGCATGGTAAAATATTTTTCAGTGTTTATGCATTTTAGACACCTCAGTAAGAAGGAAAAATATACTGAAAAAAGAAATAGCGCCTAGAGATTTGGACAATAAACTAAAGTTAAAAGATTTTTTTCCTATGTGGTTGACATTCAAGGCAAGATAAATGTAAATAATTCAAGAGAAAACTTGTGGAAACCAATTTTTGAGCGAAAAAGATATTGAACTGAAAAAGTCATGTTTACAAGGTTTGTAATATTGAAAAATAATCTTTAAAACGTCCTTGAAGACATTTGGGGGGAAATCCATTACAGTAGATGTCTATCTGAAGATGCTGTGAGCAAATATAAGGATATAAATCCATTGATGTTTAGTTCCAATACAATAGAGGGCAGCTACGTTAACTCGACTCCCAAACAGATTGGTTATCTTGTTGATAATGCTGCAGCCGTACTATGTGCATGCTCCTCTGAAAGGTACCATTTTCAAAGAATTTCACCTCGCCTGCAACAAAAGTCTAATATTAAATTTGAAAAGCTCCCCAGAATACCAGAACCCCCTATTGGAGGAAAACAACAATTTCAGATTTCTTTGCAGAACTGTAGCTGTGGGGATAAAATTAGTTGTGGTTCAAAAGAGTCAAGTATGTTCTTCAGAGTCCAAACTACCACAGTCAAAACTAGCTGCAACTTTATATTAGTATGTATTTATTTAATATTTTTTTAACCAGGTAAGTTCATTGAGAACTGATCCTAATTTTCAATAACAACCTGGCCAAGTGGCGGCACAGAGCTTATGAACTGGGTTCAATGATGCTGTTCTGTCATGTAACTTGCACCTTTAAATTGAAACTTGAGGTCTTGTTTTGTGGCTCTGAATAATGTGTCAGTATGAGTTGAGTAGTGTAATATGTCACAATTTTCATTATAATAATAAACCATTATAATATATAATTTCGTTAGTTTGTTTGCATATTTCATCCTCACATTATTGTTTGTTTTTGATGTCTGTGCCCCCCAAATCACTATTTTGGCCATACTAACTCTTCATACTGATTCCACAAAAACATGTCAGTGTCATTATGTACACAGAAATCAGCCATGATACTAGAGCTGAAATGTTTAGGGCAAATGCAACATTTTCTCCCCGGTTTTCTTTTATTAAAAAGAATTAATAAATAAAAAGCAATTCAGGGAATAATGGCACTCTTTTGTTGCACTATTTCCTGACATTTTATATCCTCTAATACTTGTCGTGTGTTTTGCCTTACAGTTTTAACAGTTACAGTTACCTTACAGTTATATTTTAAGTATAAATATCTTTCTGTAGATTCTTAGTGGGTTATCTACTTAGACACAGAATGCTGTTTGATGAAGCTGTAAATGTCCGATCTTATTACTAGTATTACTAGTTTCTACACAGTATTGTTTATGTATTAAGACGTTGTAGTCTTGCAGTACCACACTATTGTTTTATTTTGTTAAGCGTGTTTCTTCCTATTGTTTTTATGATGCCGAACTTCCTGTTTGTCTAAACGTTGTGCTCACGCATCGTCAGAGGAAAGGTAAAAACTGTCTAAAAACAGTAGTTATAAATCATATTCATCAGTTTGAATTGTATTAGGAAAATGTGTGATTAACCTCATTATTCTATGCTCGTAGCTCTGAACAGCGACGTGTGTGAGTGTGTATATGGAGCTGAAGAACACGCTAGCTGATGGCTAACACTTAAATTAGCGTCCTTAGAGAGCGGAATGAGCTATGAACATTTAAAGTATGTATTATTATCAGATGAGTTGCGTTTATTGGTATTGGATGTAAACATGATTAATACAGGGTTTCTGCAGGGCATTAAAAACATTAATAGTCGTTAAGTTGATGTTGCAACAATTAAGGCCTTAAATGGCATTAAAAATCATTAAATTTGATTGTTAGTGGCATTAAAAATTCTTCCTGCAGTTTTCAAGAAAAATATTTGCCAATAATAATTAGGGCTGGACCCGAATATCCGAATATTCGTTCGCTACGGCGGTATCCGGATATTAATTTTGGTATCCGAATACCCGCCCCCCTCCCCCCCGTCGGATGTTACCGGGCGGAAAAGAATATGATATCGGCGTTACTGTCTTCCCTCCGCCTTTGGCCCATATCGGCTCATCCCGTCCTGTGATCACATAAACATATACACATATGTCTATGACATATACACATATGTCTATGTGATCACCCCTTCCTCCCCCCAGACGAAAATATTCAGGAAAATATCCCTTCGCCTTTGGCCCACTTCGGCTCATCCCGCCGTGATCGTCTCATCTCGGCTTCTCCATTCCTGTTTGTTACCACCACCCAAATGGCCGGCTGGCTGCCGACTCTGACGTCATGCTTAACTTCGTTGCATAAACACAAGACAAGATGCTGAAGACCTCCGCTGTTTGGGAATTCTTCAGTTTAACTGAAGACAAAACGAAGGCAAAGTTTGGACCCGGGAGACCAGACGAACGTATCCGAATATTCGGGTCGTCTCCACCACAAGCCGCTACAAGCCGCTACAAGCCGATCTGAATTGTTTGCAATACTACAGTGAGGTATTTTGTATTCTCCTGTTTATTTTGTAGTTTTCATGGTGCTTATGGTAGATGGTGCTCGTCGAGAGTGAGAATAAATTTACACCCGTTTGAAACTCTCTGTGCCTTGCTTAATGAATCCAAGGGGCCGCGACAGAAGCAGCTTCCTGTTTCTTGGTGAATAATCCGTCACCATGCCAACAGTCAAAAACCGAAAAGCTTTAATAAATGTGATTCATCAGGAAAGAGAGATGAAGCATTCTTTCAGATACCACAGGACCCTAATAATTTTATAGAGGAGGCTCATGTAAACTGAACACAAGTGGACCCAGAATTGATCCGTGAGGCACACCACACATTACAGGAGTAATGTTTTAAAGTCGTAAACCATGTTGATTATTTTCATTTGACTAAAGTATCTCATATCAAGGTCCACTTCCTAGCTTTTTCCCGAGAATGAACTTTGACACTCGACATACATGTGAAATTTCACACCTCTGAATATGTTTATACCACCTTTGCTCGAGATACTCTGCATGAAGTTATATTTTATCTGTTAAAGCGGGAGATCTAATGCTGCTCCTGGAAGGACAGAATAGACAATATGACAGCTGCCTCATTTATCTATGAGCTTTGACATTTTATGCTCTTTTGGTAGCTATTATTATATAATATCTGTATCATGTGTAATCATGTGTATACCCGACAATGTCATAGAAACAAATGACTTGTGTTGAGCAGAATCTAAATGGTGAATATGTGCAACCAAAGCAGCGCATAGCCTCCCTGACCCGATGAATGCATGTAATGCCTCAATTACAGTAAATGCTCTACACTACACGCACTAAAGTCAGCTCTCATTATTCACAGAAATATATGGATGTTGGGGTCAAGGATTCTGTCAGTTTTCCTTTTTAACTTCTTTGTTGCAGCACTTGAATATCAAGAAGGCTCGAGCTGAATGTAATATCAGCTTAATGTTCCGTCAAGAAGGTTTAATTTACAGTGGAGGAAATGGCTGTTAATTGAGGTCAAATTTTTTTAATATTTTCATCATAAAACATCCCTTCTTGTCTCACAAACTTTCTTTCCCTTGGATATTAAGCAAACGGTAATTATTCAGTGGATTTATTTTGAGGGTTGATGCCCACAGTAAAAAAGAGCAGCGTTTTCCTATCTATAGTTACATTATTTACAAATTCTATCATCTGGAGCTGCTCATTCACAAGTAAAATAATAATTGGGTAACTAATTTTAAAAGTAGATATATTGCTTTATTATGCCGTTGGAATGTTTGTGTGGACAGTATGTTTCCTCAAGGACAATTTTTACATACAAAACACGTAATGAACCGTGACATGAAGCCCAATATCAATATATGGTTCAGACAGAGTGCAGAGTGAGTTTTGGAGGCAGCGTGACTGTGTACAAGGCAACGGAAAGATCCCGTCAAATGTAATTTCGCCCCAGACAGTCAAAGACACATCCGCCTGGGATGAAAATTTTTCAGTTCCAGTGAATTGGTGTTTTTCCTGAAGTCTAATTTCACAGTATACACTCCCACAGGATGCAATCCCAAGTTAGTTTGCTTACTCACAGTTGGAACATTGGCTGTTCAGGATGAATAGAGGGCACAAGCACAGACATCCAGGATACCGTCTCACAGTTAACGTTTGTTTTATTGGTTTTTCTGTAAAATAAAGTTACGAGCTTGAGGTTTGTTGTTTATTCATGTGTTAATCATCTTACCTGCAAATGATCAGCATCCTGGATTTTGTGTCTTTTCTAAGTTTGAAGAGTCATGGTAGTACTCAGTAATTTCTGGCAATATTACCATTTTGTTATTATAATATGTCCATGCCAGGGAGACTTGTGGCCAGAAACTTGATGTTTTTGGTTGTCTTTTCATTCGTCCTGTCCTCATAAATATGATATACCTTGAATTTCTTAAAATTTCTCCAAACTTGACATGATTTTGGTTCACAAATCAATACCCCTGATAACTCATGGAGGGAGTTTATTCAAATTTGGTATAAGCATTTACTAAAGATTAATGACTTAAGATTTGGCAAAAGTCAAAGGTCCACTCATTAAACATGTTTTTGACTAATTAAATAAAATTTCACACTAATTGAAAAAAAAACTGAGCTGATGAGGTGATGACATTAAACCAAAGTAGTCAATTGTCAGTTTAATCGCAGCATCATAGTTTTCTGCTAAAACACAACTCTAGACTTTATTCTATGCCAGAGACAGAAGGGGAGATTGTGACCATGTTTGAGATTTAGTCAGACACTGATTTAGTGACACTAATCTTGGGTTCCCACCTATTTAATTCCTTAAAAAGTCTTCAGAACATATATTTTGTGAATCCAAGCCCACATGTATATCTTGCTGATTGATGGAGGCATGCAGCCCAGGAGGCTGTAATTTTAGTTTAATGGTGAAAAATGTTTACCTTATGACCACCGAGCCAACAACAGGGCCTCAGTTTACTTCTTGTCTCTTTTGTGTGGTCATAATGTCATCCCTCATCCTGTTTATGAAATTCATGGGCAGCAGGCAAAGTGAGGAGGATGTTCAGTTAGGGATCT
Source organism: Acanthochromis polyacanthus (assembly GCF_021347895.1). Lineage (NCBI taxonomy): Eukaryota > Metazoa > Chordata > Actinopteri > Pomacentridae > Acanthochromis > Acanthochromis polyacanthus. The sequence continues at coordinate 22,332,714 of NC_067132.1, read as the reverse complement.
TCAGTCACATCTCAAAGCCAGCAGACTCTCTCTCTTAGTTACCTTGTAATTGTGCAGTATTTTGCCTTAACAGCTCTTAAATACAGACAGGTGGCAGCATTGTTGTGGGATAAGGATCTGGAAAATGGGATGCAAAAAGACTCAGGTGTTTAATGCAGTCTGCTTTTCAGAGCTCATATCGCTCTTATTAAGCTCATTTGTCAACACTTTTCTGCACGCAATCTGACATCACAGAGCTCTGCAGGATGTTCGTCTTCATACTGCGCTGATTGGAGGCGCTGAGTGAAGCATCTCCTACAGGTACACTGCTAAGATTAAACCCCAGCTGTTATGATTCACTAGCAGTGAATCACTCGATTTTATCCTGGAACAAAATTAGCAGGTGCTGCACATCGCCACAGCTTGAATAAGATTGTGAAGGCAGATTGTCTGTGTTGAAATCCAATGCAAATGTCCTTTGCTGTCAATATGTTCTAACTTACGACGTGTCAAAATGCGGCAGGGAAGGAAAGAAGTGATTATGAAGACAAATGATCAGACAACACAACCTAACTTTGGTTTCTTTTGCGCTCTTATACAGGAACACTTCCTTTAAAAATGCTGCCACACAGCCCTTTCATGCTGCTGCTGAATGGAAATCTGTCTGGGACTATAAAGTGTTGCATCATTGAAATTCTCTGAGATTTCACTGATTGCTTTCCTCTTTTTCCTGCCTGTGTTTTTGTTGTTTGTCTCAGCTGCACTTTAAAAAATGATACCACAGATTTGCTGTATGCATACTGCCTTTCTCCTCAGTACAATCTGTCTGCAGTTTTCTTTTAAAACCTGTGAAATAATGGATTTTGTAACTTCAATTTTCCATGCAGGTCGTCGCTAGTGTGTGACCGTAACCTCCCATTCACCATTTCTCAATTGAAACATCAACAGAGGAGCAAACCTTTGAGGTCAGAGACAATCAGTCTGCTCATAAACAGGAACAGGATCTTTGTTTTAATATGCGAGGGATTATGTGTGTGAAACAGATTAGTTCAAATCTTTGACAAATGGGTGTGCACCAGCCCCCTCAACCTCTGTGATAAATTTGTCTTGTTTAAGTCACTTATGGCGGAGCTTTGCTTTGACCTCTGTTTTAGCCATGAAGGTGAACTGAATGGCAAGAGTTCTTAAGAATTCCTGCTGTTTTATTTTTTTTAAAGACGGCATTTTATGGACTGGAATATTCCTTAATTAAAATTTAATCTAGCTGTATTAGTGTTACAATGATGAACTGCTTTTATATCCAGCGTGTCTGGAAGGAAATAATTCTTTTAAATGAACTCCCATTTTTATTTACTGACCAGTGAAGTTTTTTTCCTGCCCTGTTGACTCAACTGTTTGCTGTCAGATATTAATGTCTTTTCCGATTTGAAATCAATTAACTGTGGTACTGAGGCACCGTAACTGACCACGTTTCCAGTTCTGTGCTTTTTGTTCCCTTCTACAAAAATATTGAAACTGGATAGGATGTTTATTAGCTGCTTCTTATCATTCTAACCACAAATGCATTCCCACATCCTGACACACTGCTCAAAGTAGCGTCGACTAAACGGAGCACATTTTAAACTCTGTGCTACCCGTGGCACCGTTTCAGCATAATGTGCAGTCTGGATGCCAATAGGGGTCAATCCAGATGTGATCTTTTCCTTGTTCTGTGGTCCCTCGTCCTCTGTGGAGCCATCAAGCCTGCCTTTTCTCTCAAGGTTAATTTCATTTGAACTACAGCAGCTCTTGTAGTGGCTTGCTGCTTGTCTGTTTTAAGGTGCTGTCTTTATTGATTGCGGCAAAACAAAATTATACCTCACTGTAAAGTGGAGCGGAGCCCTGTTGGACACAGTTAATGATCCTCTTATAGCAGTTCATATAATTCCCGCCTTATCTCCACTCCCTCTTGTCATGTGTTCAATCCATCAGCTGTAATTAGCCAAAGCTAATGGGTCTCATCTTGTTGAAAAGGGCTACTTCTTTGCTGGCTTTTCACTTTCTATCAGTGCAGACGGACTAATGGATGTTTATTGAATTTTTTATAGGAGGCCCCTTATGCAGTTGTATTGAAATGTAACCACTTGCTTTTTGTTTAAACTAATATGCTAGAACCTTCCCCATAAGCTAACATGCTAGTTACATTTGTGAATGCTTAATTTAGATTATGAATACACTGGCTTTTATGAGATTTCGTAATTTTTGTTTTGTTTTTTTGTGGCATTTTTGCAACAGAAGAGATGGAGGGAATGTCCTGCCGGAAAGTTTTTATTTTTTTATTTTTTATTTTTTATTTTCTTGCTTGCAGAGTCCAATTTTTCAAATTTTTGTCTGGCCTTGTCTGTAGACAGATGTCTATAGTTGGTCAGCAGAAGTGGTTCGTTTTACACAGAGCCTCTCAAGCTGTTTCACCCTTTCTCCAATCTTTATGCTAAGCTAGCATAAATTAGCTTAGCTTAGCTTAGCATTAGCTACATGGCTTCACATCAGTGTAAAGACAGGGGAGTGGCGTCACATTTTTCTCTCTTATCTTCATAAAATGAATAAAGATATTTTCCAAAATATAAAACAAGAATTACTTTCTTTATCCTGGCGGTGACTTGACTTCATGGTAAACACAGGAACACATAAAAAGGCAAAGCAACCTTATTGAGTCACAGCCATAAAAAACATTTATTGCCTTTTACAACAAGTCAGCGGCTTGAGCACACGTACAGGATCAGTCCGAGATCCGAGTGAACTGAACACGGGGACGAGAGTCTCTACAAGGACTGGAATTCTTACTCATGTCCTGACATCAAAATGCTTAACTGGGAGGTGAAAATAATCTGTTTGAGGTAAAGGACAAACTTCTGATGGCATTACTGCTGGGCTCGGTGTGGCTGTTGTTGGCCTTCGCTGTGGCTTTTAACCCAGTGTCGGCCGCCGCTTGTTCAAACCAGGAGTTTACCTGCTCTCAGGGCTTATGTGTGACTCAGGACTGTGTCTGTGACTTTACTAACGACTGTGAAGATGGCAGCGATGAGAAAAACTGTGAGTAGAATGTGACAATTTACAATCTAAGTCTGATTGTTAGAAAAGAGAATTAAAAGAAGGCAGACTAATTAGAGACAGCAGCCAAAGCGTACTTTGGATGAGCATAAAACTGAAACTTGTACATAATTCACAGGTGGCTGCAGCTCATTGATTCTGTAAATGTGCCAGTAAAATAAACATTTTCAGGGGATTGTAGCTGCCATGGACATTAAATTGCCTCTCTCTGAGAAAAAGATGGATAAACCTGGATTCAACACATCCATGATATGCCATTATGATTTTTCATTCAAAACCATCTAGCCTATTTATAGCTGAAATGAGGGAAAACATGCTGTTTCTCAACAGGACCTGGATAATGGATGACTGTCACTGAAAAACAGGATTTTTTTTCATTATTTTTTTCCCCATTAGCTTCTGTTATGAGGACATTCAGTGTTCATGTTCTACTAGCATACCTGTAACATTTCATTGTTCATACCCATAATATGAAATAGTCATATTAAGATGCTATTTTAAGTTCTGGCTTAAGAGTGTATTTTACAGTATTGAAACATTTCTTGCTTGCATGCAGGATATGGAAATAAATTAATTAGAAATTCAATAATAAAGAATGATGCTTCGTTTTTATGCACTTAGCATCACAGTCCAGCTCTGCATAACACTATGTATGACTACAATATGTCCTAAAAAATTGCCTTATACCTCGGAATAGATTGTTTTAAATTTTCAAATGTGAAAAACAAGCTGCAACTTTACCTAAAGCATCTTATGAAACTGTTGCTTTTTGCTAACATAACTGTAATTTTTGAAGTTTATAAAAGCCTAAAAGCATGTTATCGATATTGTATTTCACTGTTAGTCCATGGTGTTTTTTGAGAGTTAATAGCTTGGTATTTTAAAGACTCAAAAATTAGTGATTTATTGCTGCACAGACAAACAGTGTATGGGAAGCAGGAATTAGAAGGTAAAGTATTATATGTAAGTATAAATGTAAAATGCACGTGTCAAAATTGTAGACAAGCTTTTGAAAAATGTGCATGCTCGAGTGCAAATATATGCAAAGATGTAGAAGATAATGCAACAGATTCATAGAGGACAATTAGAAGCTATGCAGGTATCGTTTTTAATATCTAATCTAAAAAAAAGTCAAAAATCTCTGTTGGTGTGTTTGTTTTTCGCATTTCTCAACACCCGTACATCCAGTTTGCTTCAAAGGCTACCTTACCGTTACCTTATTGTCCTTTGTTGTTATTAGCAGCTAAGTTGTTGTTTTTGTTAAAAATGTCACTACAACACTGATATAAGTCCCACAAATGGGAGATAAACAAGAGGAGATATTCTACAAAGAGAAAAGAAGTTGAAAACATAGTTATAAGCTTAGAGTATGAACTTTTTCAAGGCTTTAGCTCGCTATCACTGGCAGGAAACATAATTAACATGAATAAGCTCTGCGTCTTCGAGGCGTTGTCTCATACAACCTGATCAATGTTAGTTTTCTGCATTGGAAAACAAACTAATCTGTTCTGTGATATTAGTAAATTTGTGTGAAGTTTTCATGACAATACTTTGGGATTGTGCCCCATCAAAAATGTGATTCGTGATGCCTCACTAAGTATAAGTTGTTGAATCAGTAGTAATCCCATCTAATGTATTTATGCAAATACAGTATTAACACTTTTGCATTACAACCCACAGTTTTAACTCAACGTGCATGATGAGTAATGAAAGTAGCAATGCAGTTTAAATGTTACTCCTTTCTTTTGCAGGTTTTACATACACAAGATGTGACTTTGAGGAGAGTTTCTGTGACCTGATCCAAAGCTCAGAGACGTCCTCAAAGTGGATCAGAACAACTGAAGCTGCAGGACTCAAACACGACCACAAAAACAAAACATCAGGTTGGAGCAGCTGACAGTTCTTCAAACAAATCACACCTACAATTAACTTTTTTTTTCATATTTTTCTCCTCTCTTTTTCTCTTAGCACATTTTCTGTCGCTTTCACCCGTTGGAGGAAACAGAACCAGAGCAGATCTGAGCAGTCCTGTTTTCCTACCAAGTCACACCTGCCAGGTAACAGAATCCTCTGATTCTTGCATTGCACTAAGGCAAAAACCATGAAAGTGGCGTCACCTGATGGGCTTCCTTTCATTTTTTATTCTTCAGCTGAGTTTCTACTATTATGTCAGGGGAACGCGTGGAGATCTTCAGGTCCTGGTTCAGACTCATCCAGCAGATCAGAGTACAGAGGTGTGGAAACAGTCCACACAGCTGCAGAAGGAAACATGGCTGCGGACGGTCATTCAGTTTTCCAGCAATCACAGTTTTCAGGTCTGTAACAACCATTTAATTCACTATAAAGGATGTTTAATATCCAAACAGTTTGTTGCATATCACACTGAGGCATTGTATATAAACTGCAACTGTATTATATAGTAGTATATTTTATATCAAGTCTAATTTGCAATATTTTGTATGTTATATATAGATAGTAACTATCATAAATGATTATTACATCAGTTTGTTAGTCTGACTCACCAGATGTAGACTGTGGGTATAAACCTACCTCTGTTGTGTATTTTATACTACATTTTTCTTCCTTTTCACTATCTGTGAGCTGTAGGTTTCAACACCATTCAAGCAGGAATTTACAGACCTAAAATGGCAAGTTTTAGAGAAGATTTAGATTGTGCAATAATAATAATGCTTGGTTCTTTCAGTGAATTTAGCTACTTAAATGGCAGTGACAGTCTCAATGCTTTGCAAATGTTCCACCAAATCAATTCCCCCATCACTATTTTGTTTACTGTTTCTGGCAAAGAGGATTGTGTTTGGTCTAAAGAAATACACACAATCTGGTGACATTGTTTTCTCCACCAGCACACCTCAAAGAGCAGTGTTCGATGCCGCTATTATTATACAATATAGCCGTTTTAATGAGAAGCTCGGACGCTGTTGTATGTATTGAATGATATTTTATTCCAGCAGTGGTCAAAAAAATAAAAGAAATCACATTTATTACAGCCCCGGAGGTAGGGAGTGGATAAAACCTGTTGAAAGAGTGCCCGCCCGTATGCGACGCTCCTCGGAAAACAGCGAATGCATCCGTATACAAACAGGGATAATCTGATTGGTCAAAGCTAGCTGGCCTTCTATTGGTTGACAGCGCTGATACACAAAAAATCCGAGAGCAGAGCAGAGATCCGTGAGCAGAAGTTTGGTGAGAGCAAGAGGAAGAGTTTGAGTCTGAGCGCAGGAAATCTGCGCGAGCAGCATCGTAACCGAGAGCGAGGACACAGTTTGAGCACGCGCACAGCAAATTTGAGCGCGAGAGCAGAGTTCTGAGAGACAATATCACGAAATCTGAGAATGAAATCGATAAATGCTGCCCTCAAATCAATTTAAAATGCTCTTGAATTATGATAGGAAATTTATTCCATACAATCCAGAGTGTATCTTTCTCCTCATAGCATATTGATTGTTGGTGCAGCCAGAACAATCTGCATCGCTGGCACAGTGTTGTGGAAATAGTACTGGCTAGGCAAAACTACCCATTTGTTAATGGTCAATCAAATGTTTTATTACATTTTGCCCAAGATATGCTATTATTATTTCCCTTTCTAATTGTAACAGTTATCCCTCTGCAATATTTTCAGATGCTTTTAACGTTGTCTTCGATTGAAATAAGATAAATTTCAATCTGTAGTCATGTAGATCATCAGCAAAATGGCTACAAATGGAGGGTAGTTGTGGTCTGTAATGACTGGATGTGTGAACAAATAATGTTTCTTAAGATGTACAACTTACTTTAGCCTTATCACTTTGTACTATCAGCACCTTTCAGACATTGACTGTATCGGCTTCATGTCTGAATGATCACCCTGGTCACTTTTCCATAAAGTCAGTAATCTTGCTAGGTCGAATCTAGATCCTTTTCTATGACACGTTCAACTTGACAAGAGGTTGAACTACATGCTGTAACATTATTGGTTTGAAACAATGTTGCTTTGAGTTGTCTGACGGGATCTGAGGAAGGCTTTTTCCACATTTCAGTACAAATATTAAACTTAGAAACATCACAGAGAGCGCAAAATACACATACATAGTGGCAGACCTCAGGTTGAGTCCTGAGCTCCATCACAGCTGTCAGGGTAGTTTTATTTTACTCTTGGTAAAGTAGTAGATTATCCTCACACGTGGACAGAATTTTCAGTTATATAAACCAGGCTGTTAGTTATTTGGGCAGTTGACTGAGCTGCTTAAAACTGAAACTGGGCCTTTATTTTGCATTATGCATCACTTGATGTACTGTCCAATCTTGTGTGAATAACACACTTGTATACATACCATGGCTGTCTTCATCACTGTTATTTATATGTCTGATTGAAGCTGTGAGAAACATGAGTAAGAAAGTGACTTTTGTCGTATTGTTGCCTCATTGACAAGCTGCTGAAGCCAGCAATGTAATGCATCCTGTGTCTGAAAATAATGTGGTTCAAAAGCTGTCTTATTTGTCATATTTTTATTAGGCGTCAGGTAGTTTGAGGTTTCTTGAAACGAATAAAGTCATCACGACAGAAATAAGCTGCCCTACAGGAGCCATTTATGTGCATTGAGAGGGTACTGACCCAACTGGACCCTTCAGAGGCCATCTGGAGTCTTCTGAAGCCTGCTGTTTGTGCCCTTCCAATATCCTCAGACAATGTCAATGTGTCACCTTCTCCTCTTCTGTGCCTTCACCATCTGTCACTGAGTACAGTCAGCTCAGCTTCAAGACGAGGCTGCTCGGTACCAGCAGTAGAGACGGGTCATCCCTCTGCTCACATTCGCTTTCCCCTCCATTAATCCACTTACAGTTTCAGAGCCAGTTGAGCGAACTGGGTGTTTACTTACGGGGCAATTTTAATTTTTGCTTCATGAGCTGCACTTTTAGGTTTAAGGTTGTTGTGTTGCAGAAAGACTTCCTTCCTTTAGTCAGCTTTACACATATTTGTGCGTATAATATCTACAAACATCTTTGCCTAAAGTTGGAGCAGAAAATCTAATCTATGGTATGATTAAGGAGCGTTTTTGCAGCTTCTACTGACAATAAGGATAAGTGAGTCTGATTTTCTGAAAGCGAGTGTATATTGTCTGCATCAGATAAACGCAGTAGTTTGGGTGTGAAATCCTGAACACGCAGCTCGGCGCTCTCTTCGCTTCAGATTGTATTACTCTTGTAACCCCAATGTTCAATTTTGGGAGTAAAAGAAATCACACCTGACAAGCATGACTGATTTGAATTCTGTATTTGAGTGCATTTTCACATCAGCCCCGATGACACAATCCACCATTTGTTTAGATCAGTCATAAATGACGGGCCGTAAAACTGTGCTGGTGTAGATAAAGCTGTTCTGTGGACTTTGATCAGTGCTTCGATGCTATTACTCTGATTGCATGCTGACAGAGACGAATTGATGTTTTTAGCACCATGGCTCTGAGAATGGCAATGCCTGCCTTTAACTAAACAACACTAACAACTACTGGATGGGCTCTCATGAAATCAACACATTTATGATCCAAAAAGGATGTAGAAAGACTTTATGGATTTACTGAATTTCCCAGATAATTTCCCTCGTATCCAGTTCAACATCTAAACATAAGTTGCATAATATATTGTGCCCAAATTTATGTTAGCTATGGGATTGATTAGGGGCCGAGTACCAAAAGCAGTGAAAATTTAACACAAAGGAAGTGTTGAAAAAAATTTGTTGTGGGGGTTCTATGTAAAGCACTTCTTAACATTGGCTGTCCACCTGCTTAGCCTTGTTTTCTCAGTAGGGTCAAGTATTAAGCCTCTTTCACACATGCACTCCTGTCTGTTGGTCTGTTGACAATTTGACATTTTGTCTTCATGTCTAAATATGCACCCTCATCAAAAGTTGAGCAGGCAGTGTTACTACATAGACACATATATTCTCGATCTTTAAAGCAGACTTATTTTGTTCTAAAAAGCACTGACTGGGTGATAACTTTCCTCTTTTTTTTTGCTTGTGTCCACCAGGTGGTAATTCGAGGGGAACTTTCAGCTGACAGCGAAGCCTTCGAGGTCCTGGCCGTCGATGACTTATCCTTCAGTCCTGGCTGCGTGGTTCTGTCTGGTACTGCTACCATTAATAACAACCCACTTCACAGACGGGACGAGTTCAGACCTTGACATTTTGAAATATCGCCACACATAAACAGACCGCCGCAAGCTTGTTTTGAATACTGATAAACACCCGGGATGGGATTCATAGCAGAATAACTGAATCGTTAAAATAGTGCTTAGTGCACATTTCCTTGCGTTGAATATGGAGCAGTCAGTGCCACAATGTATGGCTTTATTTGTGCCTGCTGTAGCGTGCTGCCCACAGATCACTGATGAATATGATACAGCTCAACGTCTTGGCTGAGAGCGTTCGATAAAGCACCATTCACTTGGTGTTTTGGACGTAATTCTAACATTTTTTATGTTTAGCACAAACTGTAGCATCTGCACAGCTGCTATTACTCATCCAGTATTGGAAGAGGATCCACTTTTCAGCCCATAAAGTAAACTGCAGCAGAACCTTTTTTATTGATCGTCTTGTTTAGCATATCAACGTGCGGCTGACAGCTTTCTTCTTCCTCTTTAGCTCCATCTAGACGATGATGTCACTGGTTAGATGTCAGCAGTTCAAGGAAAGCTCCTCGGTTTTACTAGAATGTTTGAAGGATTTTTACTTAACTCTTTGAACCGCAAGCAGTTTCTGGGCATTTCATTCGCTCCTGCCACATCTCATTCACTGTGAGCTCGTTTCACCGCAATATAAAATCCTGCACCTCAATGGAAACAGCACGACTATGACTAGAAGTAGAGAACACTGAAAATGTCATCCATACAGTAGGACACAGTTGTAATTCTTAGTATCATAAAAAAGATTGATTTAATTGATTATTTATTTTACAAAAAATATAAAAATCCAAGATCTTGTCAATGCGAGAAAAACTATGGAAGCTCCACATACTATAGATTTTAAACTGCTTATATTTTAAACTTGTCTCCTATCCACTCTGTGTAAATACAGCCTGCAGTTCTATCCACTTTAGTAAAAAAAAAAAATCCATTAATTTTGGTCATGTGACTAATAGTTACAGCTGAGTGACTGATTTTTCCCTGTTGCCCTAAGAAGTAAAGATTTTCTTTGAATGTAGTTAGAGCCACTGGGTTTTCTATTTGGGGATTTTGAAAATTAGACATTTTGACACTGATTTTTAATTAAATCATACATTTTTTTAAAGCTTTCAATTTGGTTAATTTTCCTGATGGAGCAGCACAACACAAATTTGCTATTAAATGACTGTTGGGAAGTTAAAAATCCAACAATTCTTTTAGTTTTACATTTTGTTGCTCAGATAAATGCTCAAATTTTGCAGATAACTTTCCTTTCCATCCCCTCGGTAGGTTTGTGGTTCCAAAGGTTAATTTTCCATCTTTTGAATTATGTAATAGCTCCTACTGTTATATTTATTCCCGATTTAACATGAAAAGTGTGGAGAAAGCTGTCTAACCTACATGAATTCTCATTTAGTGCCATCATCGAGTAAAGTTTTCATTTCTTCAATTGATCCAAATACTTGAATGGCTAACACCAGACAGTCATACGCCTCAGATTTACTGTGTTTGGTGCTAATCAGTAAATCACATAGCCACTAGTGTAGCTGAAGACTCTTTTTGTTTTACCTGACTTCTGACTGTAAATACCTGTTGGTTTTCTGTGGCATAGAGTAACTTTTCTGAAGGCAAATAATTCATTCAGGAGAGACACAAATGAGAGAAAGACATAACGAATAATTCCTTATTTTGATTCACTTAAGTTTCATTGCTGCAACTAAAAGCAATATATATGCTATATATACACTATAATGAACATTTTAATGACAATTATGGCATAAATGACAATGTCTATGTGTAAAGAGTCACTCTCAGTGCCAGTTCTGCAGAAATCATTACCCAGCTCAGAGCCTTTCAGCATTTTTCAGCTCATTGTTTTTTATTTTATAGCCACTCATTCAATTCACTCTCATCTGTTCTTGAAAGCTCTGAGAATTCCAGTATGAACTAATTATCCTGCATCAAAATGCAAACAAAGATCAGGAACATTTTTCTCCTATCAAATTCAGTTTTGTATTTTGTGCTGCTCTGAAGCTGCAAAACTACCGCTTCATCTTGCTTTAAGTCTGGTACATAGTGTTAAATAAGAGAAAAAGACACAGTGACTCACCTGTGAGACAAACTTCAGAGTCTGTTGGAGTGTCAGCAGGCCTAGTTTAGCACGTCTAAGCAGACGGGACAGACCAGAGTCACCTTGGCACACAGTCCCTCTCCTTCCATCTGTCTTTTACTCTGGACAGTGGATTTGTTAAATGCTCCAGATTTCAAGAAGAAAGGGTGGTGTCTCTCCAGCCTCATCGATCATATTAAAAACCTGAGCAATAGCACGCAGAGCTTTTTAGAGCAGAATCCTAAATTCAAGTCAGCTATTTTTAGAGTCAGAGTCCTGATAGTGGAGAAAGAATTAATGGGTTTCACATTAAAATACCACACAAGCTTGGTTTAATATGTACAACACATCCGGCCTGACCAGTTCATGGAAAAAAGGGCGCTGTTTGATAAGTGGCTCTGATCTAATATCACTCACTGCACGCCATTAAGGTCACTTACAGAGGAATCTTCATGTCCCTCATCCTTCATTATTCATCCTTATCCCATACATGGCTGATACATTTGTTTTACTGAATTATGGGTTCACAACATCAATGAATTTAGATTAAATGGACTGTCACTAATAATGGCAATATAACCGTTCAGTGTAGACTCTAATTAAATGGATGCAGGGTGAAAATAACACAGAGGCGTGTTATTGTGAATTGCACTAGCAGCTGAAGTTTGACGCCTCTTTTGCACCGCAGAGCCATAAATCTCACTCTTTTCATGTGTAATTGTCTGCAGGTGGTAGCTGGTCTGTGCATGTTTTGGGAGATGGCCACTATTTAATTTATTACAGCTCTTCATTTATACATAAATTATGCTTATGTGTCAGTAATTTGTGTTTCTAATTATGCAGCAGTAGCAAACGTAATCGTTTGCTGGGTTATAATGACATTCTTTCAGGTTAATGATGGGCTTTGGTTATTTATTTTTTTCAGCATGTTAAGTTTATTTGCAAGCCCTAAACTAAAATCACAAGCAAACAACAACTTCAAGAACACCTTTATGAATTATATAATATGAAATAGTGGTTGATGAGAGGATACAAAGTGTAAAGATTGCATCATGACTGATGTCTGTGGTTGGATTTAGGCAACAAGGAGCTTGGTTAAGGTGAAGAAAAGACATTTGCTTTGATAAAATGTTAACAAACCTGTAGTGACTTAAGCATTGTGGGCTTTTTTTTTCTATTGTAAACCAATACTGTGATCTTTTTTAACTCCAAACATACTGAAGCTTCCAGTATTAATTCTTAGCGACTTGTCAGACATGTTAATTAACAACACTTTTTATTAATGTTAATATTTAATTGTGTTTTCATTTGTATAACACTGGCCAAACAAGGTAATCCAAGTGGCATCTTGTTTCTAACTTAAAGGCATTATGGAGGATGTTTTTTTTGTTTAATTTGTCTGATTCACATAAAATGAATATACTGACCTTTAGTGGACTTGTATGTATGGTCTCTAAAAGAATTTTTTTTAAAAAACAAAAACTGTGGACATGGCAGGACCTGAAAAACATCAGCCAATCAAAGCGCTCGGACCGAGGCGTTTGGTTTGCTCCCTTTCCTGTCAATCAAAAATCTTCCAGCTCAGGCCTAGTTACGTAGATTACGTACGCCTTGGATTTACGTGTTTTGTGTATGTGTTGCTTTGGTATAGCTTCGTAGTTAGCTGGCGACTTGTTTTGCTCATCTTTTTTTACATAATGGCAGATAAAGATCCAGGGGGACCCAGCCGTAAAAGACAACTTCACGAGTCCTACGCAAGTTTCTGGAGGGGGGCGTTTCTTCGTAAATGTTAAGAGAGGGGAGGTTAGAGGGGGGTGAGGGAGAGGTTGTATGTGCTCATGCGCATGCTACGTTCAAAGTCGTAGGAAATTAAATCTCCTCTAAGGCCTTTAACACGCTTCTCGTTGCAGATTTAGTTGCATGTAAACTTAATTACTAGCCGACAGGACTGGCAAGAAAGCACGCGACAAGTTTTGCCAATTAAAGCTGCACTAATCCAAATCCTTCTCACTTTTAATCCATCTCAGTTGTATCTTTTGCTTTTCTCCTTGTTTTAAAACTTAGTTGCAACAGAGAAGTAAAAGGAGCAACCTTTAAAAGACACTTTTTCAATAGCAAGCCTAAAGCCATTTAAAAATTGGGCAATTTTTCAAATATGTTTCCAATGCTCTTCATAAGTGTAATGAAATTGAGTTCATTTAAGAGATGGGGTCTTAGATGTACTATTGATCAAAATATATTAACTTCATTCATTACTTCGTTGTTGAATCTAATCTTCCGTAACACAGCTAATGTACTTACTCTTCTCTGGAAGCAGCTGAGCTCATCTATATCAATCCATGAGCTTTTTAATGATGAAATCACATGACAGGAGTCAGTGATAACAACTGTAACTCTTTGTATGTGGTGGGCTTACATTTGATTTAATAGCTCTTGGGGATCAGAGTGCTTCTTGCAACTGCAATTCTACTGATTGTATTAATGTCTGATTTTTTTTTAAATTCCTGTGTCAGAGAGCAGTGTTCCTCCTCCTCCTGCCTGCCCTCCTTTGTGGTTTGACTGTGGCGGTGGGGAGTGTATTGAAGAGAACAAAGTGTGTGATTTCAGCCCAGACTGTCTCCATGGAGAGGACGAAGCCAGCTGCCGTAAGAACCTGATTACCGAGTAACACATTCAGACAACCCTCATCCCATTAGTGTGTTTGACTGAGCGACAGTAGGTGATTCGTCTGGCAGCACGATGGCTGTTTCCTGATTTGGGATTGTTGTTTTTATTGACCCAGCATGAATCAGAGCTACATTTTCTTCTTCCTGACATTTTAAAATGATTTGACAGAATGTGAAAGCTTTATTTAATCAGTTGACACCACATATAATTCCACATTGGAAGTTTTTATCTTTACATAGTACTCTCCTTATTACTTAAAATAGAAACACAGTGCTCTTCCATGTAATTTAACAATCAAATAGGTGAAATTGTGCCCATCAGTGTGTCTTTTCAGCATTATTTCTAAATGTCAGCCATCATTGCTGCTGTATAGAGGTGTGAGGTGCTGGCTCTAACGGTGTTTTTGTCCATTCTGTTTTCTCATTCCACTGTTTTTCTTTGAATAATCTCCTTAAAGTTAACACAGAAACCTGAGGCTCTTCTGGGTAATGCAGCTGTCTTATGGATTTAAATTGTGCCCCCCATGAGCCTCCGGTAGCGTTGCTATGGAGAAGAAGCTGGTGTGAATCTGTGCTTTGTTGCTGCAGCTGTTCATACAATGTGTCATCAAAACTGACACAGAATTTTGAAATTCATTTATGTTTAATGATGTTTTCTTAATGCTGTAAATTTCAGCTGTGACCCGCCACCAATGGCTCATGTTTCAGAATTTTACCATCACGGATTGCATGTTTCTTGCTACGATACACCTCAAAATATTACGCATACAAACATATGCCTTTGACTTTTCAGCAAGAACCAAATTTTTTTTAACACAGTAATTATTTGGACACACGATGGAACCTAGAAAGTTTCATGCCAATCCGAGCTGTACAAATGCTCCCACTGTGACCCGCCTAGCATGTTTAATGGAAAAACAAATTGAGGTTTTACTCATGGGAACAGTCTTGCCTGAAATGTCTCCTCCTACTCTGTAACTGTAATAGGAAGGCAGATGGGGAGCATAGCTTTCAAATTAATACAAAATTGACCCAGAATCCATCCATCCTCTATACACCGCTTTATCCTCATTAGGGTCGCGGGGGGTGCTGGAGCCTATCCCAGCTGACTCGGGCGAAGGCAGGGGACACCCAGGACAGGTCGCCAGTCTGTCACAGGGCTACATACACAGACGAACAATCACACTCGCATTCACACCTACGGACAATTTAGAGTACTCAATGAACCTCAGCATGTTTTTGGACTGTGGGAGGAAGCCGGAGTGCCCGGAGAAAACCCACGCATGCTCAGGGAGAACATGCAAACTCCATGCAGAAAGATCCCAGGCCCAGACCGGGATTCGAACCAGGGATCTTCTTGCTGCAAGGCGAAAGTGCTAATCACTACGCCACTGAGCAGCCCCCTTGACCCAGAATCCACAAGTGAATTTGATTTCTCAGCACTAAAATCTTCAGCTTTCACTAGACATTTCTTCATTCTTACCACTATGTTTATATATACCTGCATCGATTTTCATTAAACAGAAATCTCAGAAACCCTCTTATTCTAACATCTGCATTGGATTAAGTCACCTAAATAACTGAGCTGTCTTTGTAACTATAAAAAGCTGCTTTAGCTTTTACACCACTCTTCTCAATTGGGAAAAAAGTCTAACCTGGTTCCTTTTTTCACTCAGTTGATTGATTTTTACTTGGGAATCTGTGACTCTGCTGCACTGTTCTCATGTGATAGCACATAACCTTCATAGTCCTCAAAAGTTGTGTCTTTTTTCTCAGTTGTAAATCATTTGGTGTGGTGATTAAATAGCTCCTCATACTTTACATCTCTATTTGACAATATTCCTCAACCGACAGACTTTGCCCTGCTGTCATGGAACTTTTCAGCCATGTTAGTTGAAATATTAGGATTTTAATTTATTGACACAACAATCCCACCACAACCCCCATTAGTCGGCATCGTGGAGCTTTTGATCTGAACTGTGCTCAGAAAACTTGAGAACGCAGTCCTCTCTGAAAGCTCTTCTCATGTGAGTGAAAATCAGTGACTTACAAAGCTCAAAATGTTGTTTGTAAGGTCACAAATCAATAATTTCCTATATTTCTCTGCTCAATCAGCCTCTGAGTGTGACTTTGAAGGTGGATCTTGTGGCTGGTATGAGCTCACCCCTGGCGATGGCTTCGACTGGTTCAAGGGCACGTCTATGGAGGTTTCTCCAGACTACTACGGTCACCCGCCACCCCTGGACCACTCCACTAACAGCGGTGAAGGTAGGGGACACAGTAGAAATACACAACACCATGTGACGTATGCAGTCAGCACAAATAAAAATAGAAATGTGATGAGCTGATAAAGCGATTTCACTGAGTCCGGGACGTTTGGTCAGAAATAACTGGAAAAAGATTATATTATTGACAGATTTAATCGATGTTTTGCGGAAGAAAATCCTTCGTCTGTGTTTTTGGGAGATAAGCACTTCATGGAGAAATGCTTTCTCAGCCATCTGAATAATAGAAAGCAGATCGACATATGCTGCACCCATTCTGCATGGTAACATCATTCATTGAAATAAACGACACACTACAATAGTTTCTTCTGGGCTTATGTACCACAGCATGTCACTGTCTATTATGCCTCATTACACGTTTCGACTTTTTCTACACATTTACCCTCCAGAACAGACTTAACTCTTCGAGGCGTGGATTTAACAAGGAATCTTGTTGCAGGCTGACTCCATGCAGGCACCATCTGCTGTTTTTGTACGAACATGCTGAGAAAAGACGCTCTGTTAGGTTTTGATTTCGAGGCTGTGCAGAGACTAAACTGAAGCTTTGT
This sequence comes from Acanthochromis polyacanthus, assembly GCF_021347895.1. Lineage (NCBI taxonomy): Eukaryota > Metazoa > Chordata > Actinopteri > Pomacentridae > Acanthochromis > Acanthochromis polyacanthus. The sequence goes on along the minus strand of NC_067132.1, from coordinate 22,315,877 downwards.
GAAATGGCACGTATCCTGATATGTGCATCTGTTTGAAGATGCAGAAAATATGACTGTGACCATCCAAAGACTTATCTAGTCTGCAACAATCTGCTGGTATGTGGGGCTGTTCAAACAGAGCTTATTTAGCAGTTGGAGGTTTAATATCAGCCAAGAAAACAATTCAACTGTATCACACCACCACCTCATACTGTACAGCAATGGACTGAATAGATTCAAGCTGTATCCCTGCTATAGAGGCAGGCGTCATTTTTCACATTAATTTATAAAATATTTTTTACCTCCACAGACAAAGCCAAAAAACAATAACTGTCTCCTATCTTAGCTTAGCTTAGCTTATCTTATTTGGGCAAAATTAAGTAATAAAGAAAGTCAGGAATTAATCAGATGAATTACAATGTAGTTTCCAAATATGAACAAATGTATTGTCGAAACCAAACATATACAGCACAAACTTTGCAAATAATAATAAAGCACTGCCTGAAATTACAATAAAACATGCTGCTATCACCACAGACAAAGTTTCGTGTATTTGCACATTTTGATTGTTTAATTCTAATGCTATAGACTTATATGAACTGGACAAATTCTGTTGGTAGATGTTGCACTTTCCCTTTACAATTGGAAAGATCTGTATGTTTATTGTTGAGAAATTTGCTAAAGAATCTAACTACACTTGCACGTGTACTTGGCCAACTAAAAGGAGGCATATTTTGATTTTGTTGGCAAACCAACATGCTTTGGTAATTGGTGTGAGATGAAATGGCTTTTACTGAGCTGCTATTTGCAAGACAAAACACTGTTGCCAAGGCAACTTCAGTGGACAGGATATATGTTTTATTTGTCCCTCAATTCCTATACGCTAGACACTTTAGTGCACAACAATCCCAGAGGGAGAGGTTGATAAAATGGACCCATCTGGTAACAACAACAATGTGGGGAAAGCGTTTAGTAAATGAAACTCTCAACTGTCTGCTTCTGTAACAGTTGCAGCTTTTTTTTAGGTGACTTAAAGGTGACTCACAGTCTGTATAGTGGAAAAACTTGTTTGCAAAAATGAGATGAAGCAGATGCTGAATATGGTTTGAATATTAATTAACATCTCACTCACTGCAGGTCATTTCATGTTTATACTGAAGAACAGCAGCAGTCTGTATCCACGAGCGGTTCTCCGAAGTCCCTGGTTCCAGCAGTCGGCCTCCGGCTGCACCATGACCTTCTGGTGAGAGTCACACTACAGCCTGCTTCTCTCTACCAACTTTCATTTCTTTTGCAGACTGACAAAGTTGTTCCGCAGGATTTGTTCTCATAAGCAGCATTATTCCATGTATAGATTCACCCATACTTTTGGACCATTTCCAGTCTCTCTGTGTGTCTTTTGATCTTCCTCTCTTTCCTCCATCCATCATTTCACCTGTCTCAGCGCTGCTCGCTTTGCATCTCCCTTATCTCACAGTAACACACAATGAGATGATCCGCATATGAATCTGTCATATTCTGACAGTTTTGTGGCCCCTTAAAGTTTATGTCAAATGACAGATTAGAATTTCTTACTGGGTGATTGGGATTCTCCTGGCAGGAGAGTGCAGGAGGTTTATAAATTTTATGTTATTAACAGAGTTAGCAAAAGCCATCGTGTGTTACGTCCAGGAAGCATTACGCATTATCATAAGAGGAATCTGTGATTTAGAGTATCTGGAATGAGAAAATCATTATTACACCACAGAATGCACACATTACTTTGCTGGAAATTATTATCAGTAAAATGATAGCTTTCATCTCTTTCTTACCCCCTCAGGCATTATAACTCGGGTATATCTGTGGGGGCTGCTGACATGTGCCTTCGAATCAATGGAGTTCAAAACAACACTGTCTTATGGAGAACACTTTATGACCAAGGAACCCACTGGAACCAGGTCACCGTACAGCTGGGACGTATCACCCAACCGTTTCAGATTGCTGTGGCTAAAATCAGCCTCGGCATATTTGATGGCATCTCCGCTTTGGATGACATCACCTTCAAGAACTGTTCGATGCCTCCAGCGGTGGCAGAGTGTCCTCATCACACACATTTCCATTGTGTGCACACTAAAGCATGTGTAGAGCATCTGCAGCTCTGTGATCTTGTGGATGATTGTGGGGATGGATCAGATGAGGAGGAATGTTGTGAGTATCTCTAATATTGTGTGCTGGAAAAAGATCCTTTAACTAATTAAAAGTACTAAATGAAACGGAAGAATTATATGCCAAGTATGCTAAAAGGAACAAAAGTTTAAGTACTCATAAATTGTGTCCAACATAGAAATATTACCTTATTCTATCCGCATGTTAGTCATCCATGGTATGGTAACACTAAGAGCTTCAGCAGAGCTCAACTAGAATTCTTTTTTGTTTTCTGAAGGTGTCTGACCTTCGATTCAACACTCTTCTTCAAAGACCAATGTCGAGTCTCAGGTCTTTATTCTCACCTCCAAATCACGTAGCTCATGGCCCATTTATGACCCAAGACCTCGCCTACACTCTTAGATATGAAAGAGAATTGAGGAATCTTATGGGTTTCCTTACTACTGCCACTGTGTAGGGACCTTTTAAGTTTAAAGTGGTGCCTCAGGATGCTTTGTGGCATTTGGGGTTCCAATGTGAACTACTACCACCAATAATAATACAAATATACAAAAATAAATCACACAAACATCCAGTAATATTGTCACTGAAACAGACAAAAACAAAACTAGAACCTCAAATAACTTCCTTTGTATGTGTTTTAAAAACTATTTTTGAGGAACAAACTTGTGTAATAGCAACATGTCCTCTGAAGTGAGCTGTTAAAAGTTCCTCGAGGAACTCCTCAAGAAAACCTGATTCCTAGATGAAAGAGCTTAGTCTAAACGGAGGAGGGGTCTAGAACGCCACTTACAAAATACTTATAACATAGTTCTGAGACCCATTTCCTTGCAGTTTTACAATCAATCACATCTTGAGGCATGTGACCATTAATGGGCCCTTAGCCAAGTGATTTATTGGTGAAAATTGTTTCCTGGGGCTCCCCACTCAGAACTGATAAGAACAAAAAAAAAAAAAACACCCAGCTGCCTTTACTGAAGCACTTAGGGTTATCATGCATTTTAGTTTAATATAATACTGAGCACTGTGTGTGTAGCATTTCCATTTGCAGCTGGCTAAAGATGTTGCTTGTTTATTTACTTTATTATAATTTACAACCAAGGGTTGCGGCTGCTCCATTCCAAAAGATCATAAGTTAAATAAAATTATTAAGAGAGGTAGGGAGAAAACAAACAAAAAAACTTTACCTACACAAATTTGTATTCATTTTTCAGGCTTTTTTTTGGGAAATATTCATGAAGGGAGACTGTATTAGAATCCTTTACATTAAGGGACTCTCCACTGATTTCCCACATCAAAGTCAGTGTGCCGTGTTTGGTAGTATTACAACAAATGTGAAAAAAATTCTGTAAAGCCTTTTGTGGCTCCACAAGGAGCTGTAACTCTGCTTGAGGCTAGTAGCTTGAGGCTATATTAGCTGCTCCTAGCTTAACACAGCAGAATCTTAAAAGGAGCTGTTGGTGGTCGAACTACACTGTGGGTAATGTAGGCACCAGCAGTTGACAAGGAAGAAGACTGCATGAAGTTAAAAGATGACTTCTCTGGGTCTGATGTATTGATTTTAGTACCTTTCTGAGTTTGACAAAGTTATGCTGTTTATGCTAAATCAGTAGAGATTGGTGTAAGTAATTTACAATGCCGTTAAATGGCCCCTCTGAGTGTTATATTATTGCTATAGATGTCTAAGTAGTATTTTACTGTTGTTGCTGGGGAAGATGGAGCAAAATTTGCTGTTCTATATTTTATAGCTTCATAATATTTTAAAAGGGCTGCACAGTGGGGTAGTGGTTAGCACTTTTGCCTTGCAGCAAGAAGATCCCCGGTTCAAATCCCGGCCTGAGCCTGCGATCTTTCTGCATGGAGTTTGCATGTTCTCCCTGTGCATGCGTGGGTTTTCTCCGGGCACTCTGGCTTCCTCCCACAGTCCAAAATTACTCTAAATTGCCTATAGGTGTGAATGTGAGTGTGATTATTTGTCTGTATATGTAGCCCTGCGACAGACTGGCGACCTGTCCAGGGTGTCCCCTGCCTTCGCCTGAGTCAGCTGGGATAGACTCCAGCACCCTCCGCGACCCTAGTGAGAATAAAGCGGTGTATAGAGAATGGATGGATGGATAATATTTTAAAAGATCACCATTTAATTTTTACTTTTAATCTGGAAAATAACTTGCCATTATGGATGTTAAACAACTTTAGACTAGAATAGAGGTGTAAAGTACTAGTAAGTAGAAATATCTAGAAACTTATCTTAGGTGTTGTGGTTACTTGTCTTCTTTTTGTTCTATTATACTGTAGCTGTTTTGTATTTTATTTCTGGCTGTAGTTAAAATTGGCTTTCATGTCTCATAGCTCCAGAGCTGCAGTGTAACTTTGAATATGGACTGTGCAGCTGGACACAAGATCAGAGTGGATTAGATATGTTTGACTGGACCCGCATCCAAGGCCCGACTCCAACCTTCAATACAGGCCCTTGGAAGGACCACACACGGGGCACCACTTATGGCCACTACCTCTACATCGAGTCCTCTGTGCCCCAGGAGTTTAGAGACACAGCTGTGTTGCTGAGCCGAGTCTTCCAACCCACCCACCAGCGTGGGAAGGACCTGTCCAAGTCCCGACACCACTGCGTTTTCCGCTTCCATTACCACATGTTCGGGTCACATGTGTTCTGTTTGGCAGTGTACATGAGGACCTATGCTACGGGCCGTGGTCATATGCTGTGGGTACGATATGGAGACCAAGGAAACCTATGGCACCGCAAGACTCTCTACCTCAGCAGTGCTCGGCCTTTCCAGGTAAGGAAAGATATAACGCTCCAAAAACTGATACCAAAGAGGGAATTAAATGTTTTAGGCTTCTGCTTATTAGGTTTGCTTCCACATTAATACTCTGGTTTATGTCTTGTCCCTGGATATGATGGTTAAATCGGCATCACCTTATGCTATCCTGCCCTATCCTATCGTAAATATCTAAATGCTCTACTTATACACAGTGCAAGGGGAAATGTAACTATTAGTTTTGCATATTGGTTAAAGTGCAAATCTTAGTTTAAGCACTATAAAATGAACTCACATTCCACTGTGCATCATTTGCATTCAGTCCCAGCAGTGTGTTTAAAGACAGACCTGCAGACATGAGCTCCAGGTAAACACAGTTCCTCAGCAGGCAACAGTGAAGAGCTAGTGAAGCAAAGAGTCTGTATTTAAGAGTGCACTCCAGCATTGCATGATGAAGATCTGTTTAATAGCTTCACTGCTCAACATCGATCCCTCAAGATGGATGTTCTGTTGTCATTACTCATGAGTGAGTATAACTTGACAGGCACTTAAAGACTTTTCCTCTGCTGCGCCATTGAAAACAGCAGCTCTGTTTGGCAAATTAATTGACTGCAGAAGGGTTGAAGTGAAAAAAAAGTGGCACTGATGAATTAAATTCAGACTAAGTGGGCGCATGGCCAGGAAATGACAACATCTATTGGTCAAACATCAACTTTGTCAGTTGCATCACCATAGTAATACTGAAAATGCACTGAGATTTAACTTGACCAGTGCAGCAAAAATGAATACTTTAATTGTGTTAGACAAAAAACAACAACACATTGAGGTATATTTGAATTTGACTGCCATTTTGAAAATGATTAATTGTAATATCTCAGAAAACGATATATGGGCATGCTTCCAGAATAACTAGCTGAATTCTTCCATATTTCTGATATTTAGTGATATATTAAATCTGCATTGATCTAGTCAGAAAGAAAACACAGTTTGCTAGTGCTAACATGTTAGCTCTGTGTGTTAACAGTCACAGTAACTTACTGGTATTTAACTGCATTCATTTTGGGCCCAATTTTTCATGTTTTTTGACCGCCTAGCAAATTTAAGGCCAGTTTTTACTTTCCTCTGACCTTCATGAACCCCTGTGAAAATGTATATGATTTCAAAGTGGCTAAATTTTTTTTATTGTTTTCACAAGCTAGCTAAATGCTAACATAGCCAACTGACCAAGCAAGTCAAGGTACAATTTACAGTCATGCTCATATTTTTTAGGCTTTTTATTGTATATAATTTTTGAATGTCATGTAGTCTTATAGTAGAGTCTTTATACATATTTTTTCTTTATTATTTCTCCATTGCAGCTAGCAAATTTCTGTTTACAGAACAGTACAGCTCACTGTTAATTGAGTCACTTGTCAAAGCAAACATTAGTATGCTAATATAAAACATGTTTTTAGTGAAAGCAAATAAAAAACATGTTCATTTAAATATATTTTAATGCTTAGCTAATTGCTAATTAAACAACTGACAAAGCAAATGTGAGCCTGCTAAAATATAACCTGTTTAGACTATAAACAAATCAAACAAGATGCTACTTCTAGTATTTTCTAAATTTTACACTGATGAATTTTTGCTCGAGTAAAGTCCAGGGTCTTGATTTCTCATCTTTATTACTTCCACCATTGCAGCTAGCTAACTGCTAGCTAAACCAATTCAGAGCAAATGTTAGCATGCTTATATATGATCTATTTAGACTGAAAACAGCTCAAAAGGTATGATGGAATTTTGTCAGAGTATCTAATTTAACATTTTATTAACAGAGCAATTTACCAACTACTAAAATCTTAAATTCACTTTTAAATGTTTACCTAAATCAATAAATTTCTGGATATAGCGGCAAACTTAATAGTTTGATGTTAATACCATTGAGATCTCAGGAAGGACTCCATGCATAAACTTAGCAATGATTATATGTAATAGATTTACAAGCAGTTGGTGCAACTAAATCTTGACTTATTTCTCAAATGAATTTATTGTGTGTTTACTTCTTTACCTGTCGCCAGATTTTAATTGAAGGTACAGTTGGAGATGATTTTAATGGAGACATTGCCATCGATGATCTTTCCTTCTTGAACTGTGAGCCATATGAAGGTAAATGATTACACTCTGAAGGTGAACTTTTAGGGCAATGTTGTTTCCACTGTTAATTTGTTTGTGTTTTTTAATTCTATTACCCCTTGTTCTAGGAGAGCTCCCCAAGCTGAATACCACAGCCCCTGCAGTGACCACCCCAGCACCCACCGTTACACCCCATAGCTGCCCTGAAGGACAGTTTGTGTGTGGGACACTTGAGGAGTGTGTTCCCCTGAGTCAAGTGTGTGACTTCAGACATGATTGCTCTGATGGATCAGATGAAATAAACTGCGGTAAAACATTTATAAGGCCTTTGTTATGCCATATCATTCTTTTCACATTTCCTCTCTGGTGTTGCTATGTTTTATTCTCCTTCCTTTTTCTTGTGTTTTATTGTGATTCTTTTCTTTTGCCCTGCCCCTGTTTCTTTATGTGCCTTCCTCTTTCTCCAGTGAAGGAAAGGTGCAATTTTGAAGACGGTGACACTTGTGGTTGGACGATTGTCAGCTCCTCTTTGGCCCATCCCCATGCATTTCGCTGGTCACCTGACCAAGGAGAGAGCATTCATGATGGAGAGCAGTACCACCGGCCTATTTATGACCACACCCTGTGAGTGCCAGCACCATAGTTTGTGCTAGAGTAATATTTGTAAACCTGAAATAGTTAGACAAATGATCAATTACGTAGTCTTTTTTTCCCCCAACAAAAACAAAATCCTAGTAGTCATGGATTCCGGCTTCTAAACTTCTCAAAATTTAATCAAAATAAATCTCAAATCTTTGTATTTTAGTCTAATTTCAAGATGTAAATTTGAGCACTGGGAAATTGTATAATTCTTTCTCAATTAAAAAGTTAATCAGGACAATATGCAGCACACTAATTAATAATTCATTTTTATTAATTTTCACTTACTTAACTAAACAGAATGAACTCAAAAAAGAGCAACTCTTCCTTGGTCCTTACATTTCAAACTAAATTACAGCGAATGAAAAAAGACAAAGAATTTCTGTTCACTTATTTCAAGGAAACTCCAAGGAAAATTCACCCCTATTGAAATGAATTGATGCTTTTTGCTCGAGAATGTAAAGGAAAACATATACTATATATGACTCAGTGTGTGTGGGTCCCATCTGAAGCAGATCATAGCTTGATTGTTCTTATCTGTCTTTTACTGAGTGAGTGCAGAGAGCAGACTGTGGCAGTGCACTTTGACCACAACATTTCGGTAATTTCTTTTCTCAGCCAGGATTACACAACCTCTCCGTCTGTCTGAAAGTCTCTTCCTCACTACTACAGCAGCTCTCTAAATGACTTTCGATCGATAAGCAATGAGTGAAAGAGAGGAGAAGCTGCTTTTTATTTAACCAAAGCAAAGCCACAACTCTTATGGGAATTTGATGAAGTGAAGCAGTAAAAGGTTGAAGCAAAGCATGAACCTGGCAATACAGATGAGACCAGTGAAGGCAGCATGGCTTATCTGACTGAAGCTAATGGACAGCTTCATTTTAAGTTTTTGGCCTGTAAGTAAGAGAACAAAGATGAACATGTAGCAAATGATGCTAAGCTAACTGTTGTCATTAGAAATGCAACTAATAATTTTAGCCTTGGTTATACTTTGGTTTATTTTGTTAATTGTTTTTGTTCCATAAAGCATAAAGAATACTGAATAAATATAAAATGTGTATATATAGTTTTATGCGTTCTGTTTTTTAGCCATAGTCTGTGAAAAACTTGACTATTTTAGGCTTGTTATTATATATAAAATATATGACATAAGGAGGAAAGTAAATGCTTATAGCTGAGAAGCTAAAACTTTAGAATATTCAGCTTTCATATATTTCTTTCTTTCTTTATTTGGTAGAGACATTGCACATGAATTAACCCCTATTTCTATAGCAATGAACGTAAATATGCCAGATTATAGCAACAATGCTAATTTACATCCGCAGCCCCTAGGTAAAAAGAAAAAAGACAGCAGTGATACATAGGACAATAAGTCACAATAAAAGCACATTTCAAAAAGAACACAAAGAAAACATAACAGTGAAACATACAATAAAACATAGGACAATAGGTTGCAATAAAAGAACAATAGGTCACAATTAAAGGTTAATAAGTCACAATAAAAGGACATTTAAAAGTGTATACAAAGACGTTATAGGTCAGTGGTCACAAGATTCATAGCTTGAAAATAAGTTACCACACTTGTTAATATTACATTTCCATTTTAATGATTCAATTTAGAATATTTTCTATTGATGTTAATGAAAAAGGCATAACATAAATGATTAACCAAAGTCTTGCACAGCACTCATGTATAGCACTTTAATGTAAGTAGAAAAAGGTGGCCCTCCATTAAAGCAATCCCCATCCCTTCCTATATATGTACAACACGGTCAAGCTAAAGACACAGTTAGACATGCATAGGCTCTGTTTACTCTAAAATCTTGAGATGCTGTTCTGTATTTCTTGATGTTCCTCTGATAGAAACAGCCCTGCGGGTTGGTATATGTATGCAGACAGCTCAAATGGTGGCTACGGTCAAACCGCTGACCTCCAGACGCCTGTCATCTCCTCCACTGGGCCACAGTGCACCCTGGTCTTCTGGTACCACATGAGCGGATTCACTGTGGGATCTCTGCAGGTAAAAGGAGAAGTCATACTCAGTGGGATAATAGAACTCATTTCCATGTAAAGGGTCTCATCAGGGTTGAGGTAGAGAACTATTCATGTCTGTTGTTTCTGTAATATCTGCAGGTGCTGCTGAAGCACAGAAACGTCACTCATGGGGTTTGGTCTCAGACTGGTAACCAAGGCAACAAATGGAGACGAGGAGAAGTGTTTTTGGGCTTATCGAACAACTTCCAGGTCTGTCTTTTATTTTGTTTTGCCTTGAAATACTTTTAATTGGGTTTCATACCTAGATTAAATAGATATTTTTTGTATTCAGTAATGCTGCATCGGATGTCTGTCGTGCTCTAGAATTGGGTGATATTAGTGTTTCGAAACATCTGCACTGCTGACTCTTGTTGTAGTCCTTTCTTACCATTGGAACATTTTATACAAAACACCATCACCAGAGATTTATTTAGACATCAACTCATATATTGCATGTTTATTATCTTAGTTCTTTCTGTTACCATTTACATATGCTGCCATGTGTCCATACTTGTTAAATATGATGTGTTGAAGTGCATAAGCTGCTTGCTCCATTGCGAGTAAGTCTATACATTATGGATACAGACAAAAATATCGATTTGTTATAAATAAAATGCCTGGTCTTAACGCAGACAACTTAATTGAATTATAACCTTCTCTGCTACATAAATGTCTAAATGAAAGATATGTTTAGTGATTGTGTGAGTATGTAAAGCTTGGGACATTATGTCAGATCTTTCTGAATCATTCTTCCTGTCAGTACTGTTTATAAGGATGATCTCTTATTCAAATTTGATTGGAAATAATGGGGACAGAATTCTCAGTTACCAACCCGTACCCATATTTATAGTAAAATGAATAAGAAGCTTTATCAATAGAAGTGAGACAAAACAGAAAAAGTGGAAATCTTGTGACAGTTTTTTTTTTAAAGCAAATTCCCTCAGGTTGTTTTTCTTGAATAGTAGTAGGAGTGAAGGATAGCAACATAGTAAAATAATTTCTTACTGACTCAGACAGCTGAAGTCTCATGTTCGCTTCCCATCATGAGTAAACTGACCTTCTAACAGCAAAATTCCACTTCAGCCTTCCAGGCATTAGAGTTAACAAATTGGCCACTTTTTCTGGATTTAGGCTTCATATTTTATAGCAAAGAGCCTCTTTAACACAACATATATATTCCACTGTGCTAGTTCTCTGAGGACAGCCTCTATGTGCATCGGTGTGATTGGGCTAATTTCAGCTGCAGCAGGCTGAATCGGACTTGCTTACCTGATGATCAATGATGAACTGATTGAGCCTAATTGAGTCTAATGAGTCTGAAGTTGCGAACGTGACAGTCAGAGTTTGCTGGGTGTTTGCCAAGGTGTCTGTCTGCCGAGGTTATCCCAGGTGAGTGTGACCACAAACAGTCTCAGCTTGGTTGCACAGGAGAAGTCACCCATTCGACTAAATACAAAGACATCTGTACATTTCGCTGATACGCATCAACCTCTGTCAGACCCCAGAGTCAGATCAATGCTGAAGGGCCTTTTCACAGCAAATCTTTGCCACTACAAGTGCCCTTTTCCTATTCTCTCTGAGCTTTTCGTCAGCTGACTGCCACAGCATACACAATAACGTGACTCATTAGGACAGCAGCTGTTTTGTTTTGTGGACTGTGTAATAGCATTAAGCATCAACTCTGACTCCTGAAAACAGGATTATGTTCACACAACAGTCCGAAAAGATGCTTGATTCCAGGTTTGTTGTCCTTTCTTAGGTGGTGTTCAGGACAAAGCGGGGCATCAGCTACATGGGTGATGTGGTGATCGATGACGTCAGCTTCCTGGATTGCTCCCCTCCTCTTCCTCCAGACCAGCCGTGCACACCTGAGCAGTACAGCTGCGCAAATGGACACTGCATCCCTCAAGACAACCTGTGTGACTTCATCAACCACTGCGAGGACGACTCGGACGAGGACCCCTACATCTGCAGTGAGGCCTCTTCTGATGTCTGACTGATGGCTGCTGGCAGAAGATTAATTTGCAGATAATTGGATGTCCTGGATTGATTTTTTTCTTTTTTATTGCTGTCTTTCAGAGGGCTTTAGCGGACGCTGCAGTTTTGAGTTTGACCTCTGTTCCTGGCGCCAGTGCCGACAAGATGACTTTGATTGGCGGATCAAAGTTGGCGGCACTCTGACAGTTGGAAGTGGGCCATCAAGTGACCACACTCTGAGAAACCCCTCTGGACATTACCTCTACCTGGAGAGCTCTTTCCCGCAGGCAGTCGGCGACACTGCCCGCATCGAAGGACCCTTACTGAGCAGCAGGAGTTCACAGTGCAAGGTCAGGTCAAGGTCGAGGCCGAAGTTAGGCAGCTTTTTGCAAATTTTGCATCATACATTAAGGAGCATTTATTTAATCAAGGCTCTGAGGAACAATGGAAATAATTACTTCACAATTAGACATGCCTACAGACAAAGTTATTGTTGCATAATTTGTCAAACTGGTAATACATTGCTGAGAATATGCTCAGAAATAAGGGCAGTTTCATATCCATTGTCCCCCAGAAACATGTCATGTCATGTTTATGCAATGCTCTGCACACATTATGTGGCCAAAAGTAAACAGAATAGACACACAAAACTTTAAAACATTAGTGCTCCTCTGACCTCCCTTACAAATGCTAAAATAAACTTCACAAGGTCATTGACACATCAGCTGTTGTTGTTTCCATCGGTCTCAGTGTAGCATTATTTTAACAACATTATAATGGACTGTTTCTACAAGGGTTCAGGACTTCATATTGCAGTGAAAAATGTGAGCAAAAATGTCCCCAGAAACTGGTTGAATTTCGGAGAGTTAAACAAGGAAACCTAGCAGGCTAACATCTCTGCTAATTTCTAGTCTTAAATGCTAAGCTAACCAGCTGCTGACCTTAGCTTTATTTGTAGTATGCAGACATGAGTATTGTCAGTCTTCTCATGTAAATCTCAGTAAGAAAATGTAGTTTTTATTGTATATTTTTAGTTTTTTGTCATACAGCCTTCTTGTACTTTGAGTTACAGCTGAAATCTGATGTAGCTAAATGGGCAATTAGAAGCTGAGTGTGTGTGCTTGTACGATCGGTGGTGGTGTGTGTTTGTGTCCTCCCAACTGTCAGCCTGATGCTCCACTGGGAATGATTTCTTGATTGACTGCCCAGTTTGCTCTGAGTGTTGTGTCTGTCTTATCCCGCTGCTGACCTGCCAATCAATCACGCAGTCCGCAAAAAGGCACCAATTAAACTGAAGGGAGGGAAGTGAGAAGGAGAGGAAGGACGGCCGCTGTCTTTCCTGAGAGGGAGGGAGTAACTCTGCGGCTGTAGCTCATACCTCTGTTTGGAAAGGAATCTCATAAAACATATCACTGCCTCAGTGCTGCGCTATGGAGAAACACGATTTCTCCATGCTTCGATAAAGACAAGGATTGAAAGTAAAACTGCATTGATTTTGTGACTGCCTGAGTGGATTAAAACTTACCATTCTTTATGTTACCTTGGTTTGCCCATGTGCTTTCTTGCTCGCTGTAATATATCATAATTAATGGCAATAAGGGAAAAGGAAAACAGCAAAAACATAATGAAAAAGAAAGTGGCATGATCCCAAAACACTTTGTTTAGAAAAAGAAATGTAAATATTAAATTTTCAATCCCATCTTCATTACAGTCAGGAGTTAGTAATTATATATGCATGGTAATTTTCCAGCATTTTAATTAATATTGCACAACTGTTGTAATATAGTGAGAAGTATTAAATCACTCAGTGTGTCAGATTTTTGATGAATTTTTAAATTTTTTTCCTTTGATCAGATGCGTTTCTACTTCCACATGTCTGGAGACGGCATCGGGACCCTTAGCGTGTTCAGCAAAACCGAAGGACGTCTTCGTCTCCTGCTGAACCTGACGGGAGATCAGGGCAGCTACTGGCAGATGAGAGAGATCCCGCTGAGCAGCTCCAGAGACTTCCAGGTCGAGTTCGAGGGCAAGGTGGGCCGAAATCCGAAGCGTGACATCTGCCTGGATGACATCATCTTCTCTCCAGGGTGCCTTCTGGCTTCCTCTGATGCATTAACGGACAACACTCCTCCGCCTCCTGCAGGTACAAAGTTTGCTTTTGTTTACTTTATGCTTAGCTCATTTATGGGTTTTGGTTTTGTTTCTGTTAATTTCACTCAATGACCCCTGCTCATTTTTCATCATTTAGCTTTTTACTTGGAGTTATTACAGAGGGCTTGCATAAGTTATGTTTAGTATATGCTAAAGGCTAGGGATGTCAATGACTGTCTGTTGGTTGGTTGGTTGGTTGGTACACCACTTTGATGGAAATTTATGCACAACTATTCTATTACTAGTCATTTTTTGTTTCATTTATGTGTAGCACGTTTGGTTGTTTGCTGTTTGTTTCAGTGTTACTTTTCATCCTACCTTTTTTTCATGGAACTTTTCTCTTTGGACATATTTGATAGGGTTTAGATAAGTTATGTTATATATACTGTAAATGTATTTATTCATAATAATGTTATTACCTTTCTTTCATAAAGTATCCTCCGCTTTTAGCCATGCTAGAAGCCTCACTCGTGATTGCAATGGCTGTTTGGGGGTGGGTTGGTTGGTGAACCACAGAAATTTTAGAATAACTATTCTAGAACTTGATCGATTCAATTTCATATTGATAAACATGATCACTAGGAGATGAATTGGATTGTCTTTGGTTCACCACTCGCAAGAACAAAGATTTCACTTATCCAGGAGAAAAGGTACAATTAGGATTGAGGCAGAATTTGATTTACACATTTATGAATTATACTAACTTTGGGGATGATCCAGCTTTTCATCAATCACCATAATCATACAAAAATGTAGATTTGTCAACTACTAATTATGACATAATATTCTCATCAGCCTCATCTCACTTAGTCTTTGTGTTTAGTGCTTTACAGTAAGTACATGCTAAACTAAGATGATGAATGTGGTTAACATAGACCTGCTTACCGCTAGCATTAAGCTTAAAGCAGAGCAGAGCTGACTCTAGACTTAGTGTAGGAACTGCCTTACATAACCCTACTTCATCTATAAAAAGGAGACTCTCCTTTTGAACTGGTCTCCCAAGTTTTCTTTCATTTGTCACTCCCCTGGCAGGCGTGTTTCCTTTTCTTTGCAGAGAACTTGGTCTGGGTCAGAAAGCAGAGACCTCTTTCACAGCAAGCGTTTTGATGTGTCAGAGGAGGCCCTGCTTTTGTTCGTGTTGGTTCACTGTCACGAGTTACTGAGACTCCACATGGATCTGAGCCATCGTTAATTCCATAAGCCAAATAAAACATCTATTGTTAATACTGGCCTGTAACAGAGACACTGAATGTGTGTAGTGGTACTATATAACAGTGGTAAGCCTTAAACGGCTTCAGCATGATATAAACTCACTAGCTAAATCTCACAGTGGCAAATTCAGCAAGACAAAGATTCAACAAGGCAGGGTCCTTGGCAAACAAGAATCATAGTAAAAATCCTTGCCTGCTCGAACTGGGCCTGCGATGAATTGCCAGGATATTTCTGCCAAAGCCTTTATGCTCAGATGAAGGCCAGGGTGTAGCTGGAACATATTGGTTTTTATTATTGCTTCTGAAAGGCCTGGCCATTTAATAATGGCTTTTTAATTCCGCTGGGGCAGGAGGAGTGTAGACTGTAGTCCTTTTCTTACTTTCAGTAAATAGCTGCATAACAGTTTCCCTTGAGGACTGTTTTCTCGTATGACAATTTTATCACAACGTTTTAAAATGACTGTCAGTGTGAGAAGAACGTAGCTGCAGAGCCCCAGGGCCAAATTACATTATTTTCCAGATTTGGGAAAGATATTACACCACGAAGATGTAGATAATTGCAGTTTTGATGATTTGCACCATGATAGCTTTCTTATATGGGCAATCAGAGAATTAATGGCTTCTGGGATATTTCAATATCACCTTCATTTGGAAGGTGAAAATTGGCAGTTTCAGAAATTGATGTAATATATCTAATGACAATGAAAAACTAATGCTCCACTTGTCTAGGG